>NC_092152.1:39087264-39345475 GCF_045791955.1 Oncorhynchus clarkii lewisi
AATGCTGTAGCATGTGTACGGAGTTTCTGTGTGAGAGTGCATGCATTTTCAAGACCATCTGAACTAAGCGCCTGTGTGTGTTTGTGTGTGCGTGCCTGAGTGTGTGCGTGTGTGTCTGTGTGTGTACGTGAATCTGTTTGTGTGCATAGCTGCTTGTTCCCTGCAGTGTCTGCCAGTACGGCTTAGTCTCTGTGGGTGAGGAGGGCCAGGGCAGGGAGATGTGTGTGTGTGTGTGTGTGTGTGTGTGTGTGTGTGTGTGTGTGTGTGTGGCTCTATACTGGCTACATAAATAAAAATAGGCCTGTATACTGTGCACTCATCTATAATGAAGCAGTAAGGTTGTGGTAATAAATGTTTACAGTGACAGAATAGGACACAACTCTTTACATAAGTTAATATAGTACTGGGTAGGGTTAGCCTGGGTACCAGTCTGTTTAGCTGTCCTATGACAAAGATTAGCATGACGAGGATTGTCAAGGAGTGGAATGACAGCTAAACAGACTGCTACCCAGACTATGGGGCCAACATTTCAGTAACTTTCACAAAATCCCCAAGGTTTTGGCAGAAATTCCTGGAATCAGGAGGGGAGAACACAGGAAATCCAGGAATCAGGAGGGGAGAACACAGGAAATCCAGGAATCAGGAGGGGAAAACGCAGGAAATCCAGGAATCAGGAAGGGAGAACGCAGGAAATCCAGGAATCAGGAGGGGAGAACACAGGAAATCCAGGAATCAGGAGGGGAGAACGCAGGAAATCCAGGAATCAGGAGGGGAGAACGCAGGAAATCCAGGAATCTTCCAACTGGGATTTCTAGAAAACCTGGTAACTTTGGGAAAATTACTAGAATTTTGCAACTACAATAAGAAACTTTAAATCCATACTTTTTCTCCATTGGCGCTCCCCAGAACATAGCAGCCCATTATGTGAATGAGGTTGGCCTCGGGGTTTAGTTTGCTCATGAACCGACTCAACTTCTTCCAGAACCTGTCCATACAAATACAAGTGGAAGAGATTAAATTAATCTGCATTTTTATGGTAGTGTATGACTTTGGTCTATGCTCCTGCAATCCAGTGACAGTTGTCATGGTGATATTGTTGTCAGAAGTGAGTGATCTTACTGGATCATGTCCTCCTCCTTCTCCACCTTGGCAAACGTGGCCACTTTGTTCTTGAGCAGGTACAGATGCCCCGGACCTCCCTGGAGAACAGGTTAATTTCCGGTTATGTGCATGCAACAATAACCGCAGCAGCAATAAGCTGACATAAACACTGAGTTTGAGACAATAAGAACCCATTCTCCAGCTCACACACGCAAACACACAATAGTGTCTAAGCCATCTCCCCTTCCCCTCTCTCACCTGACAGAAGATGAGCATGTTCCAGATCTTACAGCCTTTCCTGTAGGCCGTCAGCTTCTTCTCTATCTCCTCTGTGATTGGAGGGAAAGATGAGGGAGGAAAGTATAAATGTTACTTTTCTGCAGGCTGAGGAGAGAGGCCACATACTGTACTATGATCATTATTCAGGGCATACTATGACTGAAAAACAAACACTTCCTCTACTCACCAATGATGTCATCGAATGTGGCATGTTCATGATCCTACAGAAAAATGAAAAAATAGGACACAATAAGATGAGACGGTAAGACAATTCCAACTACTGTGTGAACGGGGTGGTTTATGGTATGCACGTTATGTCGTAGCATTTAAAAAGTTGATATTTTCCATATAAACTGTAATAATTAGGAAGTGTAGAAGAGACTCTTGCAAATCAATATGACAGTCATCAGAATATCCAGGAATTATCATAACAGGTAGGAGTAGTGCAACGGACCAGTGGATGAGAGGGACTCACATAAAGGATGGGGATGACCGAGGGGTCGTCCCGACGGATGATGTTAGGGACATATTCAGCCTTCGGGACCTTAGAGGATATCAGCTGGAAGAAGACAGACAGTCTCAACATCTATACAAAAATCCATGAAAAACTGTCTACAGTGGGTACATTATATTCTGTAAGTAACATCATAATAAGAATGGAAACAGATAAATACATTTGTCAGAAACAACCCTACTTAGTAGTATGATATCTGTTTAAGGTCATATAGAACCGCACTACAGAGATATTCTACTACAGTTTACACTTAGCTATTAACAACACAATGTACCCTATTCACTTTGCACAGCTATGAGATGGCTAACTGGTCTCGTAGGCGAGCTGAGAATCTCACTATGATTTTTGGGGGGGTGAAGTCCTCTCCCTCGCAGGCTGCTCTCTCCAGCTCTCTCTCCTCCTCCCAGTCCGCATCCTCCTGTGACCCTTCATCTAGAGCCCCTGACGAGGACTGCAGGTCCCCATCTGACACACACACACACACACACACACACACACACACACACACACACACACACACACACACACACACACACACACACACACACACACACACACACACACACACACACACACACACACACACACACACACACACACACACAGAAACACAGAGTCGGGGAGAGATGAAAGGATCACAAACAGAGCTGATTAGAGGAGAGTCTGCAATCAAAAGCTACGCACCTGGTTGCTGGCTGTTTGCAGAGAGAAGAAGGCAGGAATCATAGAGAGACACACATCGAGGAAATATCACATTTACATAAGTACTCAGACCCTATACTCAGTACTTTGTTGAAGCACCTTTGGCAGCAATTACAGCATCGACTCTTCTTGGGTATGATGCTACAAGCTTGGCACACCTGTATTTGGGGAGTTTCTCCCATTCTTCTCTGCAGATCCTCTCAAGGTCTGTCAGGTTGGATGGGGAGCATCGAGGCACAGCTATTTTTTGTCACACCCTGATCTGTTCCACTTGACCTCGTTATTGTCTCCACCCTCTCCAGGTGTCGCTTATTTTCCCCAGTGTATTTATCCCTGTGTTTCCTGTCTCTCTGTGCCAGTTCATCTTGTATGTCCAAGCCTACCAGCGTTTTTCCCCGGTTTCCTGCTTTGCCTTTTCTCCTTTTTCTAGTCCTCCCGTTTTTGACCCTTGCCTGTTCTGGACTCTGTACTCGCCTGCCTGACCATTCTGCCTGCCCTGACCTCGAGCCTGCCTGCCATTCTGTACCTCCTTGACCTTTTGCCTGTCCACAACCATTCTCTTGACTATTCCCTTTGGATTTATTAATCATCTTAAACTCCAACCATCTGCTTCCTGTGTCTGCATTTGGGTTTCAGGTCTCTGCGTTGTCTTGGGTGTGTGCTTAGCCTCGTTGTCCTGTTGGAAGGTGAACCTTCAACCCCAGTCTGAGGTCCTGAGCTCTCTGGAGCAGGTTTTTATCAAGGATCTCTCTGTACTTTGCTCCGTTCATCTTTCCCTCGATCCTGACTAGTCTCCCAGTCCCTGCCGCTGAGAAACATTCCCACCACCATGCCTCAGTTTGGCCGAGAGGCCAGCTCTAGGAAGAATCTTGGTGGTTCCAAACTTCTTCCATTTAAGAATGATGGAGGCCACTGTGTTCGTACCCTTCCCCAGATCTGTGCCTCAACACAATCCTGTCTCGGAGACAATTCCATCGAGCTCACTGTCAACTGTGGGACCTTATATAGTCAAATGTGTGCCTTTCTAAATCCTGTCTAATACATTTAATTTACCACAGGTGGACTCCAATCAAGTTGTAGAAACATCTCAAGGATGATCAATGGAAACAGGATGCACCTGAGTACAATTTCGAGTCTCATAGCAAAGGGTCTGAATACTATGTAAATAAGGTATTTCTGTTTTTTTTGTTTTTTTTACACATTTGCAAAAATTCCCGAACAACCTGTTTTTGCTTTGTCATTATGTGGTATTGTGTGCAGATTGAGGATTTTGTTTTTTGTTCATCCATTTTAGAATAAGGCTGTAACGTAACAAAATGTGGGAAAAGTCAAGAGGTCTGAATACTTTGCGAATGCACTGTAGCACAAGAAATCATAGGCACATAAAGCAGGCACACAAAGCCATCAGATACATAGACAATAGGTGTGCAGAGAGACACGGACACAAAATATTTAGAATGAAAGACAGAGCTTGGAACATACAAGCACAGACTCGGACAGACCTTGGACAGATATGGAGGACGGCAGAGACGCACAGTACAGGCGTAAAGGACAGACGTACAGACGCAAGGTACAGTAGACCGCCGCCGCCAAAAGACAGACGTGAATAGGTAGAGGAAAAATACAAATCAGGGTCAAACAGTCTGTACAGGGGAGCTTCTTTCAAATGAGTGTGTGAGTGTGTGTGTGTTTGTGTGAGTGTGTGCGTGTCCATAGTGTACGTATAGCGCCTGTTTTGTGCCTCAGTAAAGTTATTCTTAACTGTACGTGCTTGTGTCGAGTATGCTTGAGTGAGAAAGTGTGTTTGCGTACGTCTCCTGGGCACGTCGGCTTGCATGAGCGAGTGTGTGTATAGTATGTGTCTGGACTCACTGTCTCTGGAGCCATGGAGAGAGTCTGGCTTCATAGGGGTGGGGTCACTCCAGGAGCGGTTGAAACTCTTGGCTCGGCGGTCGGCATATGCTGATGAGGGAGTGGAGGAGAATGAGTGGAGGATGAGGAGGAGGCCGGGGGGAGGGAGTGCCACATGCACTTTCCCTAATCAAGCCCAAAACACACTGGGCGTGTTCCAATAATATCTATTTTCTTCTGAAGTGTACACTTGTTCACTACTTCCCACAAGTCTAAAAGCATTGGATTGGTGGAGGCTAGAGGGAGTCTCCACCTTGTATTTTAATACCTGTAATTTCCTTCCAAATCAGTGAAGGGAAGTGAACAAAGGAACACTTTGGGAGAAAAGGACAGATAATTGGGATGTAGCCACTCAACACAGATGCTAGTAACTCAGAAACGTCTTTCACCACGGAGTGGGATTCAGTCCGCTATACAGACGCCAACACACACAAACACTTCCCATATGTTCAACACATCCCGGTTCATTCAAAACAGCCTGGCTGAAAACATGTTCCTTGCATTGCTCTGACTGAGTCATCATCACGAAACAGTGATGCTGAGTGGGTGAGCATCTGGTACTCCAGCTCACAGCTGGGCCTGTCGTATCCAAACCACCCAGTCACTTAACAGCTGCTAATAAAGTCAACACCTCTACCAGCTTCTTCTAACCAGACATCCAACTATAAAACGCCAACTTGAAAGCTTTTATGCCGTAACGTTGATCATCTTGACTCTTTGACCACTTTCTCCTGGGAGTTGGATGTTATTTTTCAGACAGGTTGAAATGTAAGAGAGGGACACAGAATTTAGAGGGGAGAACATGTGGAAGGGGGCGGGTGAAGTGAGATTCAGTGTGCTTGGGAGACTATACTACTACAGTTTCACCACACTCCCACAATGGACCACTTGGTTCCATTTACTGTAGCTTTAACTAGTTCATATTGAGCCATGCCACAATTATTTATGAATGCATGAATGTACCATGGAGTATATTTTATCCAGCACACACTGACACATGTACTGTACAGGCTGCATGCATATAGCACAACCACACTGACGAAAGTAGATCCCATAATAACAAGCTACGACGGCACAGGCACCAGGGCCACACTCACTGGGGAACTCACTCTGAGCCTTCATTCTGCGGCTGCCCACCATTCTCAGGTGCTTCCGGAAGTTCCTGTCACAGAAAAGAACAGAGCAGTAGAAGGGAGAAGAAAGAGGGAGGAGAGAGAAGGAGAACAGAGGGAGAGAGAGAGAGAGAGAGCAGAGGGAAGAAGAAGAGTAACAGTTTAGTAGCTTACCTGGACAGGAAAGTGAAACGGCGTGTCAATCAATGCCTGTTCATGTTTTTGGGTGGGGGGAGGGGGGGGGGGGTGCTTTGCTGTTTGAAGTTATTCAGTCTGATCAATCTGATTCCTTTCGAACTCTACCACAACATGATTCAACTGGATCAAAAGAGATTAACTCTTTTCCAAGTTTGGTCAGTCTGACTCATCCAAAACCTCTGAAAAAAAAGATCTAAAACATAAATCCAATCTTGTGAAACAAGTTCCTGTGATTCAGCTGTCATCTACTGACAGTGTACAAAACTCTTGAAAAAAACAAAAAAAACATGTGATGTCAGTTACACAGAAAGTAAATACTGACTAGATACAGTAATGCATAGAGATAACTGTGTTACTGGAGCCTGGTACTGTATATTGCATCCTCATAAACTGTTACTAAATAACTTTTTTAAGGAAACACATGCAATGGTATGGCTCAGTTGCGAACCGTCATTCAGGGCAGATGGGGCAGAGCCCCAACTGTTTTGAGCCCCACCTGTTTAGCTAAAAATATATACAGTGCATGCGGAAAGTATTCAGACCCCTTGACTTTTGCCACACTTTGTAACGTTACAACCTTATTCTAAAATTGATTTAAGAACATCTCAGCAATCTACACACAATACCTCCATAATGACAAAGCAAAAAAAACACGTTTTTAGACATTTTAGCTAATTTATTAAAAATAACCAAGGCCCTTCCTTCCTCGATTGCTCAGTTTGGTCGGGCGGCCAGCTCTAGGAAGAGTCTTGGTGGTTCCAAACTTCTTCAATTTAAGAATGATGGAGGCCACTGTGTTCTTGGGGACCTTCAATGCTGCAGACATTTTTTTGTACCCTTCCCCATATCTGTGCCTCGACACAATCCTATCTCAGAGCTCTACGGTGATTTCTTCGACCTCATGGCTTGGTTTTTGCTCTGACATGCACTGTCAACTGTGGAACCTTATATAGACAAGTTTGTGCCTTTCCAAATCATGTCCAGTCAATTGAATGGATGCATCTGGGCTCAATTTCGAGTCTCATAGCAAAGGGTCTGAATACTTATGTAAATAATGTATTTTTGTTTTTTATTTATTATTATTTATTTTTTTGCTTTGTCATTATGGGGTATTGTGAGTAGATTGCTAAGGATTTGTATTTTGATTTTAGAATAAGGTTGTAACGTAACAAAATGTGGAAAAAGTCATGGGGTCTGAATACTTTTCAAAGGCACTTTATGTATATTTACAGTATATATACAGTAGTATGTATATATACAGTATTACTTTATTTATTTATATATATTGTTTTGTTATTAATATAAAAAATGTGTTGTTTTGCATGTTATCTTGGCATTAATACGTGTCATATATCAGTTTGCAAACAATGTAAAAAAATAATAATAATTAATTAAGCTGCATACAAAAACATGGTCTCATCTTTCTTGAGTAAGGCAGCTCCAAAATGCAGGTGTTTTAGCCTAGCCTCAGTGCTTTCTGTGGTGGTGGGGCAGCCAGCGGAAAATACCGAGCGTAGGGGTTGGTAATGTGCTTGGCTCAGTGTTCTGTCACTCACTGGGACACTACGTCACTGCAAAATCTATGGGGATAGCTTGAAAAATCAAGCCCCTTGGGTGCTGCCATAGAGTTACATTAGAACTGTCCATCCATCAAGGCTCAAGGTCATTGGCCACAGATAAAATGACGTCAAATCAAGTTATAGCTTTGATTGTCAACATCATACTTTCAAAATCTTAGCTAGCAAACTAGACAAGCTGTCATTATCATGAATCAAGTCAACAATCTACTGACAAATCCTTTTCAATCCTTGTCATATGAAGAGAAATTATAGAGAAAATGTATCCATGCTCATCGTAAATTGGACATAAACATTGCACAACAAATTGCAAATTCAACAATGAATGGTTTGGAAGGAATCAGTGGCTAACTGCAAGCGTTGCAAAGCAATCACTAGCCTGTTATTCAGTGGAGTGGGTGTGTGGCCAAGTCTACGTTTAAGCATCTCTTTTCCAAGCTTAAAAGGATTTTGATTTTATTTGATTAGGATCTCTTTTAGTCTTCATTTGGACTCATCTTCACAGAGTCCTTAAACATTAAAATACAATTTATAATACGATCACATTTTCACATATAAAACACTGTTACAAACAGACATAATACACTAACATATTGATCAGAGAAATACTCTAACATTATTTTCTGTCTGGATAACACATGGTGGACAATCTATTCCTAGTATTTACTGAATGCCTGTCTCTTACCAATTGAATACTGTTGTGAATAGAGTTTGGCCGTTTTAAATGGTGTATATTATGAAATAAAATAAGAATGTTTTTTCAATTATCTTGTTGATTGATGACCAACCAAGAGCATTGCGCATTGACTACAACAGAATAACCATATGTCCACCTTAAAACAATCCTTGCTGCTTTCTTCTGTGCATTCTGCAGCCTCCTAATTTCACTTGCTGATGCATTTCCCCAGGCCACAGAACAGTAGTTCACCTGACTCTCAATTAATGCTTGGGTTAAGAATCTTTCCCGTTAGTAGCTATCCTTCTGATTATGCATGCAGCTTTAATATTTATTTTAACATAGATGAGTTATTTGAGACAACCATGATAAGCAGTTGTCTAGCTGCACTCCTAGTAGTTTGGTTTCTGCCACTTCCTCAATTTGTACTCCCCCCATACTTAATGGTATCTCATGCTGTGTTGGCCTTTTCCTGGTGGAACAGACCAACATACATTTGGTTTTCTTGGTGTTTAAAACAAGTTTGTTCCGGCAAACCCACTTCCTGATATTTTCCAACTCTACATGTAGAGCTTGCTGTACCCGTTGAACCGATTGTCTTGCTGCATAAATTATAGTATAATCTGTAAATATAGTAGCTTGAGTTTCAGATAAGGCATAAGGAAGGTCGTTGGTATATATCAAGTAAAGTAGTGGCCCAAGGAAGCTGCCCTGCGGTATTCCATAGTTTAAAGCATGAGGGGAAGAAAATGAACCATTGATATAGGTGGACTGTTTCCTGTCAGTTAGATATGACTGTACCCAATTCAATGCTACCTCCTTAAAACCATAATGCAACAATTTTGTAAAAATTATTTTATGATCCACTAAATCAAATGCTGCACTAAAATCTAAAAATAGTACACCCACAAACCTGCCATTATCCATAGCATTGAGCCTCTGGTCAGTCATGTCAACCAATGCAGTGGTAATGGAATGGTTTTTGCGAACAGCATGCTGATTGGCTGTGATCAGATCATTCTTTTCCATGTACTCCCATATGTGTCTACTCACAATACCCTCCAATATCTTACTTAGTGAAGGGAGTATACTAATTGGTCGACTATTGGCAGGAGTAATGGGTTCTTTGCTGTTGTTTGGAATAGGACACAGTTTAGCATGCTTCCATACATTTGCAATGACCAATTACATTTGCAGTGACCAATTAAATATGCATTTCAAAAGGATAAACATTCATAAGCAACACCAAGGGCCAGAAAAGTTTGAATACAGCACAAGTGAATGAGTTGTTTATATCTCACCACCGGTGAGCACAGCAGTTACTACGTCAGCTCAAGGACAGGGAATTAGACAGCTGGCCGCTTCAACCCCGGGCAAAACGGATTGAGGAGGTCAGCACTGCGTCAGGGGTAGATTTGGATCAAATTAGTTCAGTAAAAGAGGTAAGTTTGGGTTTTGCATTGTAGGGAGTTTTATATTGTGTCAAATGCTCAACAATATAGCCTAAGATAATGGTGGCGCAAGCATGTAAAGTTAATAATGGTGCTATAATGGTTTGTTTAGGCTATTATTAGCCTAAAAGGTTGAATACATTGGCCATGCTGTCAATCTAGTATGACTTCTGGCGCGTAAAAAAAACCCAGGAAACTCAGAACTGGGAAATCTCACACTTCAGTGAGTTCAAGACAACTGGGAACTCGAAAAAAAAACAAGCTCCGACTGGGAAAATAATATGTTTTGTACGGTCATCCAACTCGGAATTCCAAGTCGGGAACTCGGGCCACTTTCTAGAGCTACGACCTGAAGATCAGACATCATGATTCAACCTTGTTTTTTTTCCAAGTTCCCAATTGTCTTGAGAGCACCATCAATCCAGAAAATGCCAGACTTTGATGAAAAAGTTTAATGATGAAATTTGCCCACAAGAAGGACTGCCGCGCCATCTTCCTGTTCAAGTCAGCACAGCATAACAAGGTGAATCAAATGCTGCACTAAAATCACTAGACAGCTGGCCGCTTCAACCCCAGGCAAAACGGGGGTTTTGTTGTCTAGCTCCCTCATTAATGTCTTAATCGGAATTACGGATTGCCTCTTATCTGCTCGTCGTCCCATTATGCCATAGTTTGTACATCTTAATTGTCAGTAGAAACCACATTTGTTTAAGCAAGTCAGCCATGTCAGCTTTTTTTTTTAAAAGGTAGTAAATGAGGCTGAATGAACAGTTTCACTGCCAGACAAGGCTCCGCTGATAACCAGGTGTGGCGGTGGTAAGGATTCACTCCATGGTGCTGAAAAGAAAGCTCTGCTGTTGGGACAACTTTATGTAGGCCCTAACAGTTTGTGGGCACCTTTAATCACCGTTATAGTGCAATTAATTAGGGTTCAATTCCCGGTCCGACTCTCTTCTCTGTATACATCAATGATGTCGCTCTTGCTGCTGGTGATTCTCTGATCCACCTCTACGCAGACGACACCATTCTGTATACTTTTGGCCCTTCATTGGACACTGTGTTAACTAACCTCCAAACGAGCTTCAATGCCATACAGCTCTCCTTCCGTGGCCTCCAACTGCTCTTAAATGCGAGTAAAACTAAATGCATGCTCTTCAACCGATCGCTGCCTGCACCTGCCCGCCCGTCCAGCATCACTACTCTGGACGGTTCTGACTTAAAATATGTGGACAACCACAAATACCTAGGTGTCTGGTTAGACTGTAAACTCTCCTTCCAGACTCACATTAAGCATCTCCAATCCAAAGTTAAATCTAGAATCGGCTTCCTATTCCACAACAAAGCATCCGTCACTCATGCTGCCAAACATACCCTCATAAAACTGACTATCCTACTGATCCTTGACTTTGGCGATGTCATTTACAAAATAGCCTCCAACACTCTACTCAGCAAATTGGATGCAGTCTATCACAGTGGCATCCGTTTTGTCACCAAAGCCCCATATACTACCCACCTCTGCGACCTGTATGCTCTCGTTGGCTGGCCCTCGCTACATATTCATCGCCAAACCCACTGGCTCCAGGTCATCTATAAATCTTTGCTAGGTAAAGCCCCGCCTTATCTCAGCTCACTAGTCCCCATAGCAGCATAGTAGTACGCGCTCCAGCAAGTATATTTCACTGGTCACCCCCAAAGCCAATTATTTATTTGGCCGCCTTTCCTTCCAGTTCTTTGCTGCCAATGACTGGAATGAACTGCAAAAATCACTGAAGCTGGAGACTCATTATCTCCCTCACTAACTTTAAGCACCAGCTGTCAGAGCAGCTCACAGATCACTGCACCTGTACATAGCCCATCTGTAAATATAGCCCATCCAACTACCTTATCCCCATACTGTTATTTATCTTTTTTGCTCCTTTGCACCCCAGTATCTCTACTTGCACATTCATCTTCTGCACATCTATCACATCTATCACAGTGTTAAATTGCTATATTGCAATTTTTCACCACTATGGCCTATTTATTGCCTTTACCTCCCTTATCCTACCTATTTGCACACACTGTATATATACTTTTTCTATTGCATTATTGACTGTATGTTTGTTTATTCCATGTGTAGCTCTCTGTGTTGTTGTTTGTGATGCACTGCTCTGCTTTATCTTGGCCAGGTCACAGTTGTAAATGAAAACTTGTTCTCAACTAGCCTACCTGGTTAAATAAAGGTGAAATAAAAAATTGAAAAATTAAAACATTACTGTATTGTTTAGTGTTGTGTTGTTTAGTGGCTTTGCTGGCATGCATCTAAAAAAAAAATAAAAACTGTCCCCAAAAAGATTTACATGCTAAAATTGCCACTGGTATGGCTTAAGGTGCAAGTTATGTGTGCTTAACCTCCTCTTCCTCTCTAACTTAGAAGTTGAAATTAGACTTTGAATTTGAAGTTGAATACTGCCCTCCCTCTCATCCCTCACTACTTCTCCTCATCTCTTCAACCTACTTCATCCCTTGTTCCCTTGTCTCTCACTCTACACAGCTGTCTGGTATACACATATCCATGGTTCTGATTCATGTTGTGGATCAAACACAGGCATTATGCATATGGGTGTGTGTGTGTGTGTGTGTGTGTGTGTGTGTGTGTGTGTGTGTGTGTGTGTGTGTGTGTGTGTGTGTGTGTGTGTGTGTGTGTGTGTGTGTGTGTGTGTGAGAGTTGCTGTCGTCAGTTTACCCACAAACACTGCCTGCTTTAAAGGAGGAAGTAGAGAGGGAAAAGGATGAGGGGAAACAGAGAAAAGAAACAGCCCTAAATGTAAGTGGAACAGAGTGGAAGAAGAGAAACAAGCCTAAAAAAAGAAATCTCCATAATTCATGAATGTTTATTTGACACGTAATGCTATTGTGCATGTTAAGATGCTTTTAGCGCTGTCGTCGCTTGTCTTTGTTTAAGAGGACTCTCTCAAAGTTAGGTATTTATTCCCACGTGTTGTCCAGCACGCAATACTGAATCTCTCTCTATACTGTTGTAGTATGAATGCCATAGTTAAGACAAACGTGTTGGAAGAAACACTCAGAAATTATAACTAATGTTGTGCATTCTGCTGTGCCCAATTTATAACGGAAATACCTTTATTGAGACTGTTGCCTAAGCCTGGGGTTACACAAAGCAACTATCATGCAATTTTAGTTGCAGTTGCAAGTGGCATCATCTCAAGTAACTTTGCTGTTACATGAAGCAACTCAAATACAATTAAAATTGCATAGTACAGCCAATCAAATTGAAGATGCTTCTGTCATATTGTTTGAGAATTTCATTTCAATTCCATTTCAACAGTGGAGATTTGTAAAAACCCTACTGTCTTTCTCTCCGACATTTGCAACATTGTTTCAATATACAAATTCGATGTCCAGCTGTCCCATAGTGTCGGGATTCGGGACGAGACAGATACAGGCAGGCAACGTTTCTCAACCAGTCGAAATCATGAATCTGCTGGCATCATTTTTATGGATATACACAAAGAAATGTAATTGAAAAAATGCCAAAAGAAACTAAGTGCAGCTAGTTTGCAGTCTTTCCAGCTTGAAGCGATTGTGTTAGCTGTGTTGTTGGCTAGCTCCTCTGAACATCAGTGTCCTGATGAGTGAGCACATTTTCCAGGCGAAATCATGCCTCATTAGCTCATTGTTATGGATGTATCCAAATAAATGCCTCTGGAAAACAGCTTAACCCTCTATGGCATGACTTTTTATTTTTTGTGGGAAAAATATTTCACCCGGTTTTTGGGGAGCTTCGGGGCCCCTGATAATATATCCATCATAAAATTTGTCGTCGTCGTCCCCCAAACAGATATTGGTTTCTTGCTGAAACACCAAGGTTTTCTATAGTACGTATGATAAGTGGAATAAGGAAAACAAGCAATATATGCATTAGAACAAGTTTAATTTAGACAAACATCAACCACAAATAGTTCCAGTCAATCACAATAAGAAGCTTCAAAGTCAAAACATCAAACAATCAAATAAACTAACATCCAAATGAGTGTGTGTGTGTGTGTGTGTGTGTGTGTGTGTGTGTGTGTGTGTGTGTGTGTGTGTGTGTGTGTGTGTGTGTGTGTGTGTGTGTGTGTGTGTGTGTGTGTGTGTGTGTGTGTGTGTGTGGAGTGGTTAGCCTATGTGTGCGGGTATATGTGCAAGTGTGTATGTGTTTCAGTGTGTCTGAATGTGTGTTTGTGTGGGTTATTATTTGAATCAGTGTTTCTCTTTTTGACAAAGCACACTCTGATTTCCAATTCTGTGTGGAACCTCAGGAAGCAGTTGCTGGTGGATGTGAAACAGAGGTGGACATCACATTTCTGGCACTTGGCTTTTGGTGTACCTGTGCACCCTGGTACCTTGCATCTCCCCTTCTTTTCAGTGGGCTGTGGCATCCAGGTGCACATCAGGGACTGGAATTGGAGCAGCGGGTTCTTTTCTCCTCTTCTCCTCATACCTCACCAGCAATTGTGGAACTGGGACAACATTTCTCGCGCTCCAGACTCTTTCCACTTTTGCAATGTATGACTTGAAGGTATACAGCTTCATTTGTTCCTTCTTTCTCATGCCAGTGCCTTCACAATCTCTTCGGTAGAGCAGCCAGGTGGTCACGATGATCATATCCAGGAAGTGGAACACCAGCCGGCGGTAACACTTCTTTGACCTGATTTTGTCCTGGTACAGTGAGTCGAGCAGATCCACCCCACCCATATTCTTGTTGTATTCTTACACCACAGCAGGGCAGGGGACTTTGGCGATAATCTTTCGCTTCAGATCCCAACTGTCAACCTCAGGGATTTTTTGATGGCCTCCCATCTATTCAGTATCATGGTGTCAGCTACTTGGGACACTCGGCAGGCTTTGTTCCAAAACATGAAGGTGCCTGGTAAACCAAACAATGTACACCACAATACCCAGGAACTGCTCCAATTCTTTTGGTGTGAGGTTAAGGGGCTTGTTTACGTTACATTGTATCGCATATAGATTTGACTGCCCTACAATAACTTCCAGAATGTCTTCAGAGAAAAACTGCTTGGAGTACTGGAGGAGGGACATGATATCATCAGATCTTGAAAGCAGGCCCTGCCATTCTGGGTAAGCATTGAAGTATGCATTGTGGGGTGTTGTCCACCGGGGTAGGCGTGGATCATCAACCTCTGCTACATCTTCATCCTCAGGCATTCTCCTTTATAAAAGAAAGCAGGAAGCACACATTTGAATGTGTCATATACCCTTCTTCATCCACTGACACGCATGCAAACACACACACACCACACACACATTACTTTGCTGACTGACCCCTAACTGACCCCTGACCTCCTAACTGTCTTTCGAACCTGATTCGGGGATCCACTCTTCCTGACTCTCCTCAAGCTCACTGTCCTCACTGTCAGCGACAATGACCCTAACTGCTCGATGATGTTCCTTCTGCCCATAAAACGTTATTGTGTCCA
This sequence comes from Oncorhynchus clarkii lewisi, assembly GCF_045791955.1. Lineage (NCBI taxonomy): Eukaryota > Metazoa > Chordata > Actinopteri > Salmoniformes > Salmonidae > Oncorhynchus > Oncorhynchus clarkii. The sequence continues at coordinate 39,102,266 of NC_092152.1, forward strand.
TTTCCTGTAAGCATCAGTAGATAGTAAAGTAAAAACATTATTAAACATAATTATGCATCCGAGCACATCTCCACACTTTAGCCTGATATTGCCCGAACAAAAGTGGTCTAACGGCACAATGTTGCCCTGAGGCAACAAACCAAAAAAACACAGTTTTAGTATATAAATAAAAACAAAATAAGTATTTAAACAATCAAACATACTTCTTTACATTCTCATGCACATGCATATATTTTTTTTATATGAAGTTATTTGAATTTAAACATGTTAAAAAGTGATTTTATCTTACCAATTGGTGGCCCTGTGTCCCATACGGCGTTGCTTCGTGAAAGGACTGCTCCACCCCCAGACAAAAGGCCATACTCACTTCAGCCCCTCATTTCATTGGACACAGACATGTTAGAATTTTTTTTTTTTTTTTTTTTAAAATGAAAGGGGTGGTTTGAGGTACAAAAAGGTAGTTTGTTGCCTGAGGGAAACACCATGCCACAGAGGGTTAAACAAATGCAAATGCAGCTACTTTGCTGTTATTCTGCCTGCACTTTTTGACGTGACTCTAAGTTAGCCGTAGTTGGCTAGCTAGCAAGCAAGGGATAAGAATGTTGCCAGCCAGTATGGCAATGGAACATTTAGAACGAATGACTGGGTCGCGTCTCTAGCAACCGAACCGATAGAACGAACGACCTGCCGGCTTGGGTAGCAACCCTAGATTTGTGTCGGGACTATATCTTGTATATTCATTATTTGAATATGTTGGTAACCTGTTGTATAAAACTGATGTTTGGAGGATATATTGGCACAGGTGTTGTTAAGCTCAACTTTGTCTCGGGCCTAACACCCGTGCCAATATATCCTCCAAACACCGTCTTCAAGGGCATTATCACTTAAACATCTCCTGCTGTGCTTGTCTTTGTTCTGTCAACCTTGGTAGAGGGTTGTTCTGCGCAGCACTGACAGCTGTGTGTTGACATGACAACTGGGTCAGGATTCCGAACCGTCGAATGGATCATGTGACAAAAGTGTTTGTTTTGATTGGCTGTTGAAAAGTTTTAATTGGATGCAACCAAGTTACAGATTAGTTGCAGGGGGGTGCTTCGCGAAGCAATCAAGAAAAATCTCAGTTGCAAGCAACTAAAATTGTGTGCAAGTTGCATCGTGTAACGGCAGCCTAACGGTTTGCGTGTTAGATACCAAGCTAAAGCTAACGTGTGTTTTCTAGACAGCTGGTTTACAAATAAAATACTGTCAAGGTCTCTTACAAAAATCAACTGGGTGCCTGTGACAGTACGATGCACTCCCTGAAATGACTCAGTGATGAATGAGAGAGAGAGAGAGAGAGAGCGAGCGAGCAAGAGAGAGCACCTCCCCCAGACCTAAATTAACGAGGGAGGTTTTGGTGTGTGTGCACGTGTGTATTAGCGTGCGTGCTTTACTCTTCATATACAAACTTCTCAGTCCAATCTCCACCCATCCATATGTGTTCCTTTAATCTGAATATAATAAATCTAACCAAATTGATACAATGAAACACTGTCCATACTCCTCTGCAACACATGAGAACCCTGGTGCACTGAATACACCGACAATTTATTGTACCCTTTATCCTGTAAGAGCTACACTGTGACACATGATTCATACAGTCACAGCCACACAACGCTGTCCGGCAGAGAAGTGAGTTACAGTCCAGTCTCCATGAACACAGTCACACAGTGTGCACTGCAGCGGCTCAGTGTTTAACACTGATTAAAACTGTCATGCCAATGTCATGCTGTAAATGTTCGTACATTGATTCATTGCCACGGTTACACACCACTGCCCATTGTCGCACAGCCGCCAGGCCTAAGGAACTAAAAATGTTGACAAGCTGTTGTAGCAGTGTCAGTCTCAACAACGCAAACCCAGCTCCTGGTCCCATCTACAGTAGTACAGCTAGGCTTGTCTCCCAAATGGCACCCTATTATATATATACTGTAGTGCGCAACTTCTGAGCTGGGTTTGAGTTGGTGAGACAGACACTAGCTTTCCTCCTTTACCGCCAGCCCATCCATGCACAGACAGCAACCCAGACACTCACGCACGCCAATCATTATTGACTTCTGGAGTCAACTGTCTGGCTCTTAGGCAAAGTGTTGTATGATCACGCTACCTGGAACAGTGAGAGGCTACTAAGACATGGTCGATCATTAGAGTTGGTCTGACGGACAGGGTGTGAGTGTGAGGTGGGGGGCACAACAACAATGTTAGAGGGTGCCTGTGCGTCTGTGTGTGTGCACGTGTGTGTCTGCACAGGGGTTGTTGGGGCGGGGGCCACACCACACTACAGCACTGTGTACAGGGCAGCCAGGTCAGACATGGAAGGTACCTCTCAGTCTCTGTTATAGTAGAGGTTGCCTCCTGTTCTCGTTTCCTCCTCTTTCTCTCAGCAATGCACCGGAATGCCCTGCTGGGACGTCACAGTGTTAACGGGGTCAGGGCTCAGAGGTCAGAAGTGAGGGGCTGGGTTTGTGAGTGCAGGGTTAGAAGGCGTTAGTGAGCGGGGACCCACGCCACAGAGAATTAGCCATCACAGGGTTAGCACTGGTTAGTGGCTAGTGGGTTAGAGCCAGCAGCACAGGTGCTTGTTGTACACGACACACACTGCCAACACACACATAAGGATACCACGAAGACAGCAATTGTGTTTGTGTGTACCTCCTAAATGGATATATGTTGTGACAGGGTGCCAAAAAGAGTAACCATCATGTGTGACAGATGCTATCCATATTTTACGCAATGGGGTCAATCACTGCCTGTCACACAGAGGATGAGAACTGTCTGTGTGTGTGTGTGTGTGTGTGTGTGTGTGTGTTGCCTACTGTGCATAAACTAGACTGCTGTATGCTGTGGTATAAACTAATAACTACTAATGAGGATTACAAAACAAATGACTTCACAACCTGTTCTATGTATACTGGACAGTGCACAATTAAGAAATAAGGTCCAAAAGACTTGTGCTATGTGCTGAATATAGTTACAAGTAAATTGCGTTGTTTGGCCCGAAGTCAACCCATTTACCGGTGACAGAATTCAGCACATAGCACGGTCTCGAGTGCTTTATTGCTTTAATAAAACGGTTACCAACATTAAAATAACAATACATTTAACTTGTTTAGTATGGTGTGTTTGAAACTCCACTTACTACTCGTAGCTGTATAGTCTGTTTGTGTTGGTCTTGGCTAGGTTAATGTTACTGTTGGTTAGCTAGCTAGCAGTCACTCACTCACAGCACCGTCATTAAAAGGGGCATGAGGGAAGCCCCGCATGCCTGCAATATTATGTTTTTCTATGTAGTGAGAACGCTCGGGAGCAGGCAACGTTGAGAAGTAATCTTTAAACGTGTTGCCCTTTTCTTACATTTAGCTTTGTAATTAACTAAAACAAGGAGACAACAAAAAAAATTGCATTGGAAAAAGGTGAAGTTTTTGCTGTGCACCAATGGGGTAACCTAGGTAACCACAGGTTGTTTTCCCCACAGGCGGGAGGGGGCGCAACGTTATATATAATACCAACTGGGACTATGCTAGCTAAACTGGATAACTAGCTAGCCTACAGCTAGCCTAGTTATGTCTGCTAACGCTCTGTACATTGCCATTTATCGTCCATCCACTAAAAGAAGTGTTCTGTGTCGCCTGGTGCACCTCTCCGGCAGAAAAGAGGAAGATAATGGATACTGTTCCTGGAGACAATGTACCATGCGACATGGGACACTTTTATAGTGGATGTACAATAAATGGCAATGTACAGATTAATGAGAACAAAACATCTTAAAAGTTAGCAGACATAACTAAATAAGCTATAGGCTAGCTAGCTAGTTTAGCAACAATTGTTTGTTAGAAGTATAGAAAGAACAACCAGTGTTTTTCCCTAACAACATTGCCCGACTCTTTCGTCTAAAGGAATACTTAAATAGTATGAATTGAATTATCAAGATAAAGTTAATGAAAATGTGTCATTTATTTACATTTTATATGTTGGTAACCGTTTTATAGAAGCAATAAGGCACTCGAGACCGTGCTATGTGCAGAATACAGTCTAAGTTAAATGGGTTGGCTGGCCAACAGCATTTACCCGTGACTGTATTCAGCATGGTCTCTTGTGCCTTATTGCTTAATTATGAAATATAATCTATTCACTCTCAATGCGTCCCAAATGGGAACCTATTTCCTTCATAGTACTCTACTTTTGACCAAGGTAGTGCCCTATATAGGGAATAGGGTGTCAGTTGCGATCTACTTCTATCTAGACGGGCACCACTAAAACAATGAGTCGCATAATGGCCTTTTCTTGAGACCACCTACAATGTGTACTTTTCATTACACTTGTGCACTTGTGTATTATACAATATTGCGTAACTACAGTAAGCCTATATTGCTCTAGGCAATTCTTTGTTCCTTCCCGAATGCGTCCTTTTGAAGAGTCAGTCGTCCTTTTGTTGCACCGAATGAACTGACGAAGCCAAACTTAAAACAACGTCAGTGTGGAGAGGGGTGTGTGTGTCATGACCCTGGCTACAGAGGAACAGAACACTACACTACCATCTCTAGTGTGACTCATTGTGCTACAGTACTGTGTCTTTTATGTTCTGCATTGTTGATCCGTAGATTAATACAATTTAATACCAGCTATACTGTTATAGTGAGAATTCAATCTGCACTTATTTACAATTTAGACCGATTGTGCAGAATATGTATTGTTTATTCATTGGAGCTTTGGATACTGTTGATGTTTTCCCGTAACATCGAACACTCAGTACAGCAGGGGGGGGGGGGGGGGGGGGGGGGGGGGGGGGGGGGGGGGGTTTAAGAGGGGTTAATAAGGATGAAGGATGCAGTGGGTAATAGCACACAGGGAGACATAGCCAAGAGTTTAACAGTGAGTTGTCTGAGGGGCACAGAGGAGGAGTGAGAGAAAGAGAGAGTTACTCACGATATACTGTAGGCGCAGGAGTTGGTGCAGGCCGTGTGGAGGAAGGGAAGGAAAGAGAGGAGAATCAAGTTAAGACGCTTTAGTAATAAATAAAGAACTTGACAGAGAGATATACGTTTGGGAGAGCTAGCTGTCAATCATATGATATTCCAGTCAAGGACACTGTGTGCATCACAAATTGCACCCTATTCCCTATATAGTGCACTACTTTTCACCAGAGCCCTATGGGTCCTGGTCAAAAGTACAGCACTATATAGGGGATAAAGTGCAGGGTCTCCATGGGGAGTATGAGGGGGGGACAGATGACGCAGAGGACAGGAGGGACAGTGACAGATGTGCACAGAGAGGGAGCGATGGAGAGAGAGTGTGGGATCCAGGGGGACGGCCAGATAGGAGATGAGTGGAGAGATGAGTGGTGTGAGAGAGGGAGCAGGGAGAATGACAGTGGCGTGCTGGGAGTGCAGGGTGTGTGTGGGCCGTAATTACTAGTTCAACCAGACAGGTGATAATTAAGCAGTCAGCAGTGTGTGTGTGTGTGTGTGTGTGTGTGTGTGTGTGTGTGTGTGTGTGTGTGTGTGTGTGTGTGTGTGTGTGTGTGTGTGTGTGTGTGTGTGTGTGTGTGTGTGTGTGTGTGTATATGTGTGTGTGTGTGCGCGTGTTTGTGTGTGTGTGTGTGTGTGTGCGCGTGCGCGTGCGTGCGTGCGAGAGCGTGCCTCGTGTGTGTGTATGTGTGTAGACTAATGAACCTGCTCATGCAACACACAGTGCCCAAGGTCCAAAGGCCTTGCACAGTCATTAGCCCTTCTGTACTGCATGACAGAGCCTCTCTGAAACTACTGGCCTCCAACTGTGTCCAGGGTAGAGCCATGTGAAGAAGTCAAAACGTCTCAAATGGCACCCTTTTCCCTTTATAGAGCACTATATACTGTTGGGAATCCGGTGCATATTTGGGAGGCACTCTGAACTGTCATCTATCTTTAGATCCGTGTTGAGAACACAGAACTCTTGAGGAAGCCATGTCATGTTCGTTAGGAGTGTGTTATATCTGGACTGGGCGTATCCTATACTCACGCCTGCATTGTTGTGGTTGCCGTCTGGAAGCTGAACATATTCTCTTTGGGGAACCAGCTATTAGGGTTGTCCTCTACATACCAAGGAAACAAAGCAGCAGTTTAGCCCACAACATAAGACTCCAACTGTTGTTCTCTCTCAGCAGTTACCATGCTTCATACAATGTTAGAGCTGAGATCCGTTCTCAAACTTTTTGGGGGCCGGGGACCCCTTTTTTGATAGTAAATTAGTCAGGTACCCCTTCAAACCAAGTCTCGGGCCCTGGGAAAGAACATTTTAAAGGCTTGCCTTTTTGGGTTGTTGATTTGGGGTTGTTGCAGCTTTAACGTTAATATCCTGCAATTCTACAAATTTTTCCATGAGGCAGATAGAAAACTTTGGTGTTTTAAAGCTTAAAATACAGTGAATTTATGAAAAATAAAGATTGTTGGGGAATACAAGAAGTATTGAGTTGTAAAATCTATAATTTTTATTTTACCTTTATTTAACTAGGCAAGTCAGTTAAGAACAAAATCTTATTTTCAATGACGGCCTAGGAACAGTGGGTTAACTGCCTGTTCAGGGGCAGAACAACAGATTTGTACCTTGTCAGCTCGGGGGTTTGAACTTGCAACCTTCCAGTTACTAGTCCAACGCTCTAACCACTAGGCTACCCTGCCACTCCAATTGGTATACTGTGGATACCAAAATCCCTGTGAGTCTCCCAGGCTCATGTTAACCCAGGGTTAAGAACATAAATTCTAGTTGAATAATATTACATTGTATTGTATCACTTATTCCACAGATCTCTTGGCCAAAATGCGTTTAATCTGTTGTTAGTAATATTCATAAAAAATACAAAATAATGATAAGTTTATATATATTTTTACAGTATATAGTACCAGTAAAAAGTTTGGTCACACCTACTCATTCAAGGGTTTTTCTTTATTTTGACTATTTTCTACATTGTAGAATAATAGTGAAGACATCAAAACTATGAAATAAGATATATGGAATCATGTAGTAACAAAAGAAAATGTTTTCATTTCAAAATAGATGTTATATTTGAGATTGGCTCAAACACATTAAGGAAAGGAATTCCACAAATTAACTTTTAACAAGGCACGGTGACTACCTCATGAAGCTGGTTGAGAGAATGCTAAGAGTGTGCAAAACTGTCATCAAGGCAAAGGGAGGCTACTTTGAAGAATCTCAAATATAAAATATATTTGGATTTGTTTAACATTTTCTGGGTTACTACATGATTCCCTGTGTGTTATTTCATAGTTTTGATGTCTTCACTATTATTAGTAAAAATAAAGAAAAACCCTTGAATGAGTAGGTGTGATTGAGATTAAGATTTAGCTGTGGGCCCCCTGCAGTACCTCCGCGGGCCCCACTGTTTGAAGTAACATCATTGTTGTTGTAATATTACAAACGGACATGGCAGTTTCACTGATACAGATTCCAAACGCTTTGCGTTTGAGAAAAACATTCTGTTCCAAATTAATCTTATCATAGTGGACAAGGGATGGCGATAAAGAGATATATAGACACCTAAGGCCCCACTCCCCTCCATTCTTCCCTCCCCCTCCTCCTCCTCACCTCTCTCCTCAGCAGAGCCTTGTCTGTCTCTGTCTCGGTCTTCGCTGTACATCCTCTCCAGCTTCTTCCTTTGTTTGCCTCCGTCTTGCGGGGACGTCTCCAGATCCAGGGAACGCTGGCTCTGACATGGGGCCCTGATGCAGGTCACAGACTCTGGGGTGCAGTCCTCCCGCGAGCCCCCCCTCCGCACCCCCCAGTCCCGGATGTTATGGGCGCTCCCCGAGCTCTGCAGGGGCTGGGACCTGTGGTTCTGTGGGCCATGGTTATGGTTGCCACGGTGATGGTTGCCACCACCACCGCCGCCGTGTTGGTATTTGCTGCCTGGTGGTTGTGGATTGGAGTACGAGGGCTGGTTGGAGGAGGGAGGAGGGGACAGGGGCTGCTTCAGCACCTCCAGCTCCAGGCTCTCCTCGCTGCCTCTGCCCCCTAGCATGCCTCCCTCCCTGGTGATGGTGTAGACCCGCTGGGCAGCTGGCTTCAGGCCCGTCAGACTTCCCTCAGTGGACCTGGGAGGAGGCTGTTGCTCAAAGGAGAAGCTGCGCTCCGCTGAGAGCCCTGCTGAGAGCCCTGCTGAGAGCTCCGCTGAGAGCCCTGCTGAGAGCCTGCGCTTGGACGGTCCTGTGGACTGCAAACTATCTGGCTGCAGGGTGCTGGGCTGGGGATGGAGACAGCTGGACTGGGGATGCAGGGTGCTGGGCTGTGACTGGAGACTGTGGGCCAGGGGCTGATTCTGAGGGTGCAGGTTGTTGTGGAGACGACTGAGGTCAGGGGAGTCTGTGTCTTGGCCGATAAAGGTATCAGACAGCAGGTGATCTGGAGAGAGAGAGAGAGTGAGAGAGAGAGGAGGGGGGTGGAGAGAGAGAGAGAGAGAGAGAGAGAGTCGAAGAGATGAGCTGTTTGTCTTTTGATCTCAAGGCCTTGGCAACATTTGAGCAAACATCAGGGAGCCAAGAAAGCTTTTGGGAGATGAGAGGGGGAATGAGATGTGAAGAGATGGATGACGGAGAAGGGGAATTGGGAGGGACTTTAAGAGGATAAGTTGAAGGATAGAAGGGGTTTGGCAGACTTGCCTGGTCCTGGGCCTTGGGAAGATATACCCTCTCACAGTAAAATATGCCAATAATGTGGTCAAATTTTCAGAGCATTCTCTGCTTCTAACTGCTATACAGTGAGATGAGAGGAAGGCCGAGTGATGTGGAAGGTTACACGAAATATGAAGCCATGTGATGAGGAAAGTCCTTGGAAATGTACTAGATGATGTTGAGATGTAGGCTACCAGATGAGGCTGGGCACAGGTGAAGACGTTGCCTACCTGAGCCGGCACGGTTCTCAGGGTGTGTGTGAGACAGATAATCTCCAAAAGCTCTGGCTGCTCTGCAAAAAGAAGCACAACACAACACTGATTAGCACTGGACCACTGGCAGCCTGCCTGCCTGCCTGCCTGCCTGCCTCTCACCGTGAGCCTTCCTGCTGACTCCAACTGAGAGTGATTCACTATTCCAAGGCGTCTCCTACTCAGTAGCTAGCTACGTCTCAAATAGCTTCAGATTCCCTATAGTGTACTACTTTTGACCAGAGCCCATAGGGTTCTGGTTAAAAGTAGTGCACTTTATAGGAAATAGGGTTCCATTTGTGACGCAAACAATGTTTTATGATTGTCTTGCGCAATCATTGATTACACCTGAACATTTGTCTCATTGACTTGGCTTTACTCTGATTTCCCTATGGAACTGTCTTCTCAAGCCGAAACTACTCGAGAAGGTCACTTCACGCTGCTAGTCTATCTATACATCGCAAAAATGTTCATGGTACGTGTTCTACACAGTGGCCATTATTCTCTCCTACAGAAGGTGAAATCCAATATGCAGTGTGTTCCAGACAGGTTTGATATGATTCCTCACGCTTGCACACACATATACACAAATACACACACACAGACAAGCACAGACACACACACATGCATGCACACACACAAACACACGTAGTCGCGTGGGGAACACTGGGCATGGAGCGTTAGAAGAGGGACGTGGGAGGCTGAGTGTGTACATGAATTCAATCGTTACCTTCGTAAAACTTAAAAGCACTCCTTTCACATGTCACAAATTCAATCTCCCCTACGGTTTCTTAGCATGGGCCTGGGGATAGATTTGCAATACGAAACAAAGGCTGCGTGCAATTCTCTTCTCCAGGTTTAATACTTCCTAATACAATCTCCCATGTACTGTACCACACACAGTAGCAGGGTCATTTCATTCGGTTTTAGACTGTGGTGACAAATGTGTCTTCCATATGGCACCCTACAGTATTTCCTAACAGCGCACTACTTTTCATCACGGGCCACGGGGCTTTGGTCAGAGGTAGTGGACCTATATAGGGAATAGGGTGCCATTTGGGACACAAACAGAGGCGTAGGTTTCCCTTCCAACTGGCCAACTTGGAATGTGAACAGTGCTTCAGATATGGTCATGTGAAGGCTGTAAACTGTGCAGGCATTTTATTCCAGCTCAGTGCCAAAATACCAGATTGAACTAACAATCAAGACCATTGTTGAATCAGGTTTTAAGTGCTGGGCAGGAACAAAAGCCTGCACAATCTGCGGCTCCATGACCAACCCTCTGACAAAGGATTTCACACTTCCTTAATCTTTATGAATACTTAAAACCTAATAGGGTGGGTTATGAAATATTACCATACATTTCATTTTAATTCTTCAACATCATAAAAAAAAAATAATCTATTTCCCAATTCCCTTTCCCTTAAAATGTGGAGTGAATGTGGAAATGTTTTATTTAGTGGCTATAGCTATTGTTCTTGCTCTCTTAATAGGCAACAGAAGAAAAAAACATGGACAGCAGTACTAAGTGGTTTAATACTGGTAATTAGATAAACTTTCGAACGCAAACACATTTCTACAAACACATTTCTACAAACACATTTCTAAGCACGCCCACATAGCTATGCAGACTGCACATAATATTTGCTAGAGACACAGAGGATATAGGCTAACACAAGTAGAGCATGTGCGTACATATTTACACACATATGACATGCATACATGCGCGCGCACACACACACACCTACATAGATACACAGGGCTTTAATCCTCCCCCAGTCAGTGGTGCTGGCTGGCGTTGTGCAGTCTGTACACATCTCCGGGGGATGCTGCTATGAAATGGGATTGCTTTGTTGTTGTAGCCATGGCCCTCTCCCTGCTACAACACACACACTCAAACTAATTAAATATGAGGCAGCACATGTAGCAGCTCTCCCCCTGAAAATGCAGGTTGGCATTTATTGGGATGACTCATGTACTGGAGGCAGCTCTGTAGTCACTAGCTGGCACAGGTACAAAGTCATAAAATCCAATTTTAAACCAAACCCTAACCTTAACCACACTGCTAATGTTATACCTAACCCTAACCACACTGCTAACCTTATGCCTAACCCTTACCACACTGCTAACTTTATGCCTAACCCTAACCTTAACCACACTGCTAACCTTATGCTTAACACGAACCTTAACCACACTGTTAACCTTATGCCTAACCTTAACCACACTGCTAACCTTATGATTAACCCTAACCTTAACCACACTGCTAACCGTATGCCTAACCCTAACCTTAACCGCACTGCTAACCTTATGCTTAACCCTAACCACACTGCTAACTTTATTCCTAACCCTTACCACACTGCTAACTTTATGCCTAACCCTAACCTTAACCGCACTGCTGACCTTATGCTTAACACTAACCTTAACCACACTGTTAACCTTATGCCTAACCTTAACCACACTGCTAACCTTATGATTAACCCTAACCTTAACCACAACCTTAACCACACTGCTAACCTTATGCCTAACCCTAACCTTAACCACACTGCTAACCTTATGCCTAAACCTAACCTTAAAAGCTCATTTGTGTTTTCATAAATGTTTCTGATATATAGGCTAGCTAATTTTGACTCTGCAGCTGGCACATCTAGTGGAAATCGCTTCATCCCAAAAAACAACAACCTGCCCTGAAAAGTCCCAGCAACTGGTAGAGAGAGGGAGAGGAGAGAATGCTATCATCCCTTATCTCTCTGGCTCCACTCCTTCCTATACACATTCTAAAGGGATGTGTGTAAAAAGGTAATGGGGATGACAAAACACATTCACAACAACCACTTCCAGAGGACAAACTGGCATGGAGCCAATCTCTTTGTGGCACTACAAAGGTCCAATACAACACCAACTGATATCTCCCTGTTCCTAGCTCACCTCGGATTGCAATCATGCATATTGAAGTAAGAAAGTGGAGAAGATTATTTAAGAAAAGTGATGTAAACCCAAATGGCATGTTCTGTGAAAGCAAAGCAAATGCCTTTGCTTTTGTCTGTGGTGCTGTGATGTATAGGGAAGTAAACACACTCATGTATAGGCCCTAGTTATAAGCCCAGAGTTGTTCCTCATCAGGTAATCAGGAAGGAATCCTGGCCCTTAGACATGAAGAAAGAACATTTCAGCTCAATGAGGTAGTGCCTGAAGTGACAGTCTGAAGCCACTTTTCCTATCTGTGTCAAAAAGCCAGCCTTCGGTGTTCTGGCCCTGGGTGTCTTAGTGAAATCATGAGTGTAGCCCAGTTACTGGGTGTCTCATTGACACCAAAACTTGCTCTTTTATAATGTGTTAGAGTCATTTGGGAAAGAGGGGCACAGAGTGTTCCTGCTCAGCCACTGAATCTCATCACAGATCTCCTAACTGAGAGGATGACCTCTTTATGAGACACCCTATATATCTCCCTCTCCCCATCTTTCTCACCTTCCCTCTCTCCCTCCATCCCCCCTCTCTCTCGCCTTTCCCTCTGTCTTCCTCTCTCCCTCTCTTTCCCTCTGCTGCTATTGGACCAGGTCTCTCTTGGAAAAGAGATGTTATCTCAATGAGAAAAAAAACGGTGTAAATAAAGGTAAAATAAAAAAAATAAAAAAATCTCCCTCAGTCCCTCTCTCTCTCTCTCTCGCCTTCTCTTCTCGACTATGTTCTCTCTCCAATACAAATACATCCAATTGAGTGAAATGACAAGATGACACAACAAATATCGAGTTGCCCACTTAGCGTCTTAGTTTCTTGTCCTCAATTGCTCTCTCTCTCTCTCCCTCTCCCTCTCTCTCTCCCTCTCCCTCTCTCTCTCTTTCACTCTGGGAGTCAAATGGAAATCTCTAATTTGGCATGCCTTCAAAGTACCTGCTGGCCGCTTTCTCCGTTTCACTCTCTACACTGAGGTTCTTAGGTGATTAAATTGATGTTTATCAGAGTCCGTAAGAATGATTGCTTTGTAATTGGATTAAACAACAACAACAACAACACCAGATGTAGGAAATCACTGGGTAGTTAACGCCAAGTAAGCTTAATCAGTATTTTGACCACACGCAGACAGCCTCAGCCTACGGCACCGTGTTCCCTACATAGTGCACTAGGTTTGACCAGGGCCTCTATTGGGGACAGGGTGCCATTTGGAACGCAACCTCAGCCCTACTTTGCATAACATGATGAGTTATGCTGAGCGCGAGCGCCGTAGCCGGCCCGGTGTGCAGCGTTAGTTTCTGACCCGCTGTGTCCTGCGTTCCATTCGGCTGTTCCGTCTGCCGTTGGCACAACAGTAACATGGGCGTAATTACTCAGATCAATGAGGGCCAGGCAGCCTCCACTGTACAGGATCACTGTCTCCCTGTGTCATTCCAGTCCAGGCTCCCTCTACAGGCTGTAATCAGAGTAATTACAGCAGCTAGATACCACAGATACATCCCCACTGCACTGTAATCCCTGCCATACATAGAGGAGGGGGGGGGGGTGATAGGGAGGGAGAGAGAGAGATCACCCACTCTATTTTCATCTGGGAGCCCTAGTCTAAAGTATTTGTCCTCTCTGGATATCGCTCTGTGTCCCTCTGACTGCCTGAGAGCACAGAGAGAAAATTGAACACAGGTTGGGTGAAAAGGCCGGTGGCTTAATTAAGATACATTAGTACTGAGATGGCCTGAGATTCAGACAATAAACACTAGGTGTCAGGCAGACAATTACCTCTCTGTCAGAAGTGGCTGTAGGTTCAGCACTAGGGCAGCGTGTGACTGTGTAATACAACGATTGCGTCCGAACTGGCACCCTAGTCCCTACATAGTGTGCTACTTTTGACTAAAGGGCTCTGGTCAAAAGTAGTTGACTATGTAGGGAATAAGGTGCCAGTTTGGACGCACCCACCCCAACGCCAATGTACAATATCCTAATGGAATACACCAAGAGGCTGCTGAACCAGCTATTCCTCACATCAATGCCATGGCACCAGATGTGTTTCAGGCCTGTAATGTGGATGTAGAATAATTAGGAGAGAAGCCAAGATGCGCAGTAGTAACCAGAAAGGGCTAATCGTGAGTGTAATGGAGCTAACCTCCACTGTGCGCTCTCTGCTGTGTTCAGCCATACAGTCACTGGTCAGCACTGCTCTGCAAGTGGCCACACAATACACTCTGCCTGGTATGATGAGTAGAGCCATGAAATGATACTGAACAACAGAGGAAACAGTTTCGTCAGAACGTCTGGAGTTCTATTGACTTGCATGGCCAGAGAAAGCTAACTTCAAGCCGCCTGCAATAATTGTCCTCCTAACTCTACTAAAATACCCAGTGTAGCCAAGTATACACTTATTCTAATGTTACCAGGCCAAATATATCAATATTTTGCTCCAGTGCATTTTCAGGTACACATATTAGTCCATTTACCTTGAGGGCATAAATATACCTCTTGGCTGAAACCACTCTCAGTCCTGTGTCCAGAAACCGTCCAGTCCAGCATTACAAGATGAATAATAGAACATACCAGAATAAAGAAGTCGACGGTATCCTGTCTGTGTCCTCACCTTGTTACCCATTTTAAACTTTATTCTAGCAGTAAACAAGATATGTCGTAAGGTATGTCCTGGGTAACATGGGGTAATTGTCATTAGCTACCATGTTAGCTACATGGAAAAAGTGACCTTCAATGTTTAGTCGCTGCTGCTGGAGACTAATCAGCCAGTGATTGTGATTCTGAAGCAGAAGTGATGTAAAACCACACCACCATTACATTGATTGATTTTATAGTCTATCTACAGGTTGGTAAAAAAAAAAGAAGTCCATAACTCATGGAAATTATACCATCCTAGTGTTTAAAGTGAACACTAAAGTTAAGGGTGATTGCTTTCTGAAGAGTCTGGAACACGTCTCGAAATCTGTCGTAGACAAAGTGGAAAACACAGCTCTTGAGCTTCAGTCCAATAATATGTGTCTTTGATAATGTTGATCAGTTTGATTGACAGTGTGTGTTAGAGAGACAGAAATACTAAGATGAGAAACAGAGAAGGAGATGAGAATGAGAGAGTGTGTGAGACAGAAAGAGATTGTGTGTGCGAGTATGTGAGAGAGAGAGAGAGAGAGAGATCGAGAGAGATAGAGAGGTAGAAAGAGAGAGTGGTAGAGAGAGGTCGAGAGAGAGAGGTAGAAAGAAAGAGGTAGAGAGAGAGGTAGAAAGAAAGAGGTAGAGAGAGAGGTAGAGTGAGAGAGAGGTAGAAAGAGAGAGGGGGGATAGATAGAGTGAGTGAGTGAGTGAGTGAGTGAGTGAGTGAGTGAGTGAGTGAGTGAGTGTGTGTGTATGACAGAGCATAACAGAAAGAGATCAAAAATGTGTGTGTGTATGTGGTTGAGTCTGTGTAAGTGGATGTAAAGGTCAGTATGTTTCATTCTGTGATGTGTGTGAGAGAGAGAGAGAGAGAGAGAGAGAGAGAGAGAGAGAGAGAGAGAGAGAGAGAGAGAGAGAGAGAGAAAGAGAGAAAGAGAGAAAGAGATAAAGAAGGAGAACGTGTAAAATACATTTTCTGGTACACCATAGATGCCAGAGCCTGCTGGTTGGAAAGCTTAAAAATGATGGAAACTTTTTAGAAATGTGTTGTTGCCTACATGCTTCATGCCATTTGGAAATCAAGGATTTAGGATTCAATTTTGTGTGCAGTTGATTGGTAGCATTTCACATGCCTTTTCATATCAGATCACACACTCACACATTTGGGGCTCTTCAGTTTGTTACCATAGGTGAACCCTTTTGGTGCTAGCTAGAAGCATTTGCTTCTACCTAGCACCCTAGAACCCTTTATGTAGGGTTCTTCATAGAACCCCCTGTATATGGTTGTACCTAGAACCCTTTATGAAGGGTTCGGCCTAGAACCCTATATGATATGAAGGGTTCTACCAATAACAATTTTATCATCTAAAGGTTCTTCCTAGAACCCTCTATGAAGGGTTCTACAGAGAACCCTTTTATCTTTGGAGGGTTCTTCCTAGAACCTTCTATGAATGGTTCCACCAGCCTTATTAGCCTTTAATTTAAAATTATTTCTGACAATACATTACATATATCATAATGCCTTTCTTCGAGGGCCAAGTTATACCCATAATACAGTGGTGTTAGGAAACTCCTGGTTTAGTGGCCACATCAGGCCTGCAAATCACATTATGCTGGCTTGCAAAGGGATGTGAAACTACTATTGGAATCCAGACAGAGATAGGATATCCAACAAGTGGAATTTTTATTCACCCGCAACCTGCATTCAGAATGGCTGCCAGGGTAGAGAAGACTGAATATTGAGACTCACTCTATCATCTATAATACTAACAAATTGGATTCGTTAAAAAAAAAGACATGCTATTTATCTTTGTGTAGCATAAAATGAATCAATCAATGTACATGCAAAAACACAGATATTAAAAACAATTCTGAAGATCACCCTGCAGTAGAGCATGCTGGGAAATATGATAAATGCTTCTATGTAGAAACCTTCTTGCCTTCCAAACAATCCTTCTTGACTGCCAAAAGAATCATCAAATAACCATTTCTTTCAAAAATGGTTCTTAGGATGTAAAATGTTGTAGGCAGAACCCTTTGCCTTATAAAGAACCATTGTCTTCCAAAATGGGTTCTTCAGATCAAAATGGTTATTGGTAGAAGCCTATCCCTGCGCAAATAACCCTTTTGTAACCCTTTTTTCTAGGAGTGTAAATAACTTATCAAAGCTAGATAGTACAAAGGGTACTGCTTGAGTTACAACACAATAGCCTACAGTAGATAAATGGGTGATTTTGCAATTATGGGCATATGTAACATGTTTTTTTTTTTAAATGCCTTAACAGAAATAATTTTCTCTTTTTGTCAGGAACCATAAACTGGTAATGCCTGTGGCCATTTTATTTGACAATACATGGACTTCACTCCATTTTTCTCTGTTTCCCTCTACACATGTCATTACCGTTGCATTACAAAACATTCAGTTTTAGTTTAAAACTGATTGAAAAACATAATGGCTTTTTGGATTATTTGGTTCATCTGACTATAGGATTTTGGTACCACCACATTTATAAATAACTATTTTAATACCTCAATCCATAAATATGGGCCTTTGCTGGCTGTGCTTGTATACCTGCACGGAGGCTAGCATCAACAACGTAATTTCTTGTTCAAATGATGATATAATTTTTATATTAGTTATATTGGGAACATATTTCTACTTGATGTAGACAGATGTGTGATAGCTAATGTTTACATGTATTTTTTCTTAGGAAATATGTGTACATTAAGTTGGTAATGACTGTGTGGCAGTAATACATTGCATTAGTTGTGTACAGTAAGCGAGTGGAAATCGATATCTAAAATATCATTGATTGCTACAAAGACAGTCAAATATAATTTACTAAGCACTATTGAGCATTTTATACTAAAGGTATACAAACAGTCGCTACTTTGTAATGGTAATACTGTTAATTGTCATTACCGACACATTTTGTGGCGGTAGTGACAGAGTTGGTAATGACAATTTGCAACATTTATGGATTTACCTGCCAGACCATGAGG
Organism: Oncorhynchus clarkii lewisi; assembly: GCF_045791955.1. Taxonomy (NCBI): domain Eukaryota; kingdom Metazoa; phylum Chordata; class Actinopteri; order Salmoniformes; family Salmonidae; genus Oncorhynchus; species Oncorhynchus clarkii. The sequence continues at coordinate 39,119,796 of NC_092152.1, forward strand.
TTTAGTTGGTTAATATGATCAGCTATAAATTCCAACCACAACAAAATTAAATGTTTTATTTCAAATAGAGGATAATCTAGATGAGTTAGAGCCTTTGCTGTAAAGACTATTCTCAGATCTTGACATATTCGAAGTTGCTTTTCTTGAAGATGGAGACATAATATAATACACTCTCCATGGCATATCCTTGTTCTCCACGGTCAGTTCCCAGTTCATGTGTTCAGTTCATTATGATAAAAGCACTATAATGTATCGTTTTGTTCAGAGTAATGGTAATGACATACAATTGTGGGACGACTGTATTTTGTAGAAATATATATATATATATATATATATATACACATATATATAGGACTTATGACACATAACAAATCTATATAGCTTTCATTTATTTGACTCCTTTTCTAACCAGGTGCATTAAATCATTTTCATGTTGAAATACATAGCAGAAGATCTAAAGTAGGGTGTGGGACAATTGCCTTCTCAATGCGAAACAGTGGAATACAGGAATAAAATACTTTTGAAAATGACTCAAAAAAACATATTTGAAAAATTAACAAAACGTTTAAGCTTATTTTAGTGTCGACTTTTATGTGTAAAAGAAAACACTTTTTTCTTAACATAGTTGCAAAATCGCCCGAATAAGGAGTATTGCCGACAAATAAATGTCTCGGTGGTTTTACTAACTCTTATTGCTCAAAGCATTTTTGTTACAAATTCCCATGGCTGTTCAATGACTTGAAGAAAAAAAAATACATTATCATTGTAGCTAGCCCAATAAAAATAAAATACATTCGAGGAATATAAATTATGGGCTGATATGATAGCAGATTTATCCATGAAATTAAATAAATAATTGCAAATACTTTTGCAAAGCAGATATTTGATCACACAACCCCACAACAGTAAACAGTGAAACACATTTGATAGGCTATTATTGATATATCATTGTTTATAAAGGTTTTAGATCGTTTGGAATTACTGCTTGAACAATAAAGCAGAGTCGCTATTCACCAACACCGCTATTCCAACAGTTATCAGCGCCGCAACATGCACCTGGTTACACCCTGCATCTGATCACTATACCTGCCAGCTACGGAGGAGCCCCCGGCCAGGCACTCACCTAACTTTTGCGGTCACAGAAGATATTGCATCGTTCCTTAAAGTCTTCCTTTTGGACACTGCAGTTCCCATGCTGAAGTGGAAACGACACGAGCAAAAAGCCAGATCATTACACTGATGGGCGATCAAATATGAAGGAAATAAAAGCTCGTTGAAAACACGGAGGTAAAGCGGAACCACGGTAAATGGGAAAACTCCCCCTTTACCCTGAGTTGTAAAAAAAAATGAACCAGTTTCATAGCCTACTCAATTACGTTCAATCTAGAAAATCTCTTGGTAACTATGGAAAGCTTGTAGTGTGTGACTGTGAGCGCAGGAACAGCGCTGGTGATTCAGAGAGCAGAAAACGTGCCCGGCTCGTAGCGCGCGGTTGGTTGCGTGCCCCTCGTGTTGTACTCTTTTATTATACACCCACTAGTGGTGAAAAGGTTTCCACTAGTTAATACAACGACAAAGTCTAAATTGGCTATATCATAAAAATTCCCCCCAAAATGTTTAGCTTTTTCCTCTTAATTTAAGATTTGTGTTAAGGGTAATGTTAGCAGTGTGGTTAGGGTTAACGTTAGGTTTAAAATCAGATTTTAAGAAGATAAATTGTAGAAATGGGCGGGGTTTATGACGTTGTGGTTGTGGTAACTAGTGACGACCACGCTTCAGTTGAATCAGTTAGTTCCTTAACATAGAGTATTTTGAGGACTGCCTTGTAAGAAGCAATATTTGTTGCACCCGTGATGGAGAATGCCATACCAATTGAACTCCTATGTTGTTATAGTGTCCCATCAATTTAACATGTATAGGGGACAGATTGGAGTGGCAGCAAGTCTTGAACCTTAAATGGTTGAGCATTTTTCCATGTCCTTTTGGTCTGTTATGCCCTGTAGTCGCTGCTAGTTTGGTTGCCTTTGTTTGGCCATTAGAAGTGGAAGTGATATAAAACAACACATTTTCATTAATATGCTGTAATGTGTAAACATTTACCTAGAAGCCAACCTGCTTGCACCAATCCATTGTAATTACAGCATACTACTCTGAAATACAAACTCTGCAATGAATTTCATTAATCTATTCATTCCGGTTACAGTAGTATTTACTTTTTTATAGTATAATACAGTCAATTTTCTGGTATTGTACTGTGTGTCATTACACAGTACTTGCTTTGATACCATATTTGCATTACAGTAGGTGTACTGTAATATGAAATACAGATTTTTACTTGCCACTGAGCTGCCTGTAAGCTACTGTCAAATTCACGATAACCACTTTACAGTGCACCATTAAACTGTGGGTAGGCTACTAGCAAAATTATTATTTGTAAAGATGAAGTAAGTCAGCCCTTGTCTCAAAGCAAAGCCTGAATCACCCATCTTGGTTACCTTGTCATCGTCATCAACACAGTATATGCAGAGGTGACATCATTGACCAAGCACACCATCCATCTGACCAAATTCTTCTTCTTTCGCTACACTCGCATTAACATCTGCTAACCATGTGTATGTGACAAATAAAAATGGATTTGATTTTGACAGATGTGGTTTAGTGCTGTGGACAACCCCCCAAGCGCCAACAGCTATTTCAGCACCATTGACAACTCCTACTCCTCTCGCCACAACAACTGCTTTTTCAGCACCACGGACAGTGTCTATGACAGAAATGCAGACTGTGACAACTGCAGTGCAATCCATTTACAATATTTCACCCCAAACAATACAAAATAGAGATTCTCAAGCATAATAATCCAGAACTTTTGTCATTGTCTGCATCCGAAATGGCATCTTAGGGGTCTTGGTCTAAAGTAGTCCACTATAAAGGGGCCCTGGTCAGTGTAGGGAATATAGGGTATAGGGTGCATTTGGCACTCACCCCAGAACCTTTGTTAGGAAGGATGTTCAGATTATTCGACAGCATTAGCAGCAGGAGTATAGCTGACGGACTCAGACAGGACCTGAATGACTGCTATAGGGAATCTTTCACACCAGATAACATTCTTGCCTCTTTTGACACTTTCTATCCCAAATGGCACCATATTCCCTATATAGTGCACTACTTTTGAACTAGGGCACTATATAGGGAATAGGGTGCCATTTGGGGCACAGCCCTTATTCTAACACAGCTGATGCACAAGGACGTCATCGTAGGTAGGCCATAGAGGTGTTGGGTGAAAAGAGTTGGAGAGAAAGAGATAGGAGGACCTGGATGAAGGGTTATAATTGGTTTGCTATGGACAAATATGAAGACATTTTTGGAGAAAAAGATAAGAGTGTTCTTCAATGTGCCTTCGGTGTATTCTATGAGACAATGGGATTGGTACATTGCTTTGGTACATTGCTTTTCATACACATACAGTATACAGCATTGTAAGCATGGAGCAGACTATTCTCCACCACCATCTGAGCAACATAAAAATTATATATGTGTGTGATTCCCAAATGGCACCCTGTTCCCTATATGGTGTACTGCTTCTGACCAGGGCCCACAGTAGTGCACTAGGGGATAGGGTGACATTTGGGAGGCAGTCTTTATCTTTGGATCTACAGGACTGAATGGCTGCTACTGATTACATCAGAGACTTCCCACCTGCTTCATTATCTCAGACAGAGACCAATGGATGTGGGGATGGGTAGAGAAGCAGGGAACGTGTGGTTCAGGTACACACTCTGAAGGAAGTTGACGCTGAAACGTCTGTGTGATTTTTTTTTCACATGCCTGCTGAAGTTTTTCCAATGTTTTTTGACAGTTCCATGTGGAGATGCTAGAGCACTAGTGGGTTCTCATCAGACTTGCAGCCAAAATATGAATAATTAAGACAATGGTCTGTGGGTGTGTCTGTGAGTGCAATGGGCAGATAATGGGAACGTTTCCGACCCCAAAATTAGCCAGGGATGGAATTGGCTTTGGGGGAGAGGTTTAGGTCTTTTTTTGTTTTGTTTTTAGGGCTTTATAAATTATCAGAATGGTTGCTAGACCATCAGAGAGAAGAGTACCCCTTTATTGCTTTAGTGAAAGGTGCCTTGGTTTGTTTGCCCAGACCTACAGGCAGTGACATCACCAGACCCGGGCTTTCAGGGCTTTAGCCTCAAATGATTTTAGCTCAGCCTCGAGTCTTTTGCGCTGATGGGATGGTGTAAAACAAACTAGGCTACACCGCATTACACACTACAATGAAGACTCCAATCATGAGCCCCGGCCTGCCCTATGTACAGTGGCACTTTAGGAGCCTGTTTGCATGTGAATATTCCTCTTTTGTTTGTTGATATTTGTTAATAAAAATAATAATAATAATAATTTTAAAAAAAGTTGTTTTCCAAAATCATGTTTTATTCCTCCAATGAAATTATATTTCAGCGCACGCAGGCGACTGTTCCTTTTCTGAGGGGGAGAGAGCACAAAGTTGAGAAGGAGAACCGGAGGTAAACTTTGTTAGATTGCTACTACTATAGTTAATTTAGATTAAAAAACAATGTGTTTTGTTAGCCCATTTGTTAGCCGATTAACATGTTGACTCAAAAGCTGCACTGACATATAACGTTAAGCTAGCTAGCTAACTAGGGACTACCCAGAAAATTTTATGAACACTGAATCCATCTGCTGGAGCTCTGTTCACCACCTGAAAAGCATCACTAACTAATCAATTACTGTCTAATCAATTACTGTCCAAATATGAGAGTTGAATCAGGCTTAAGAATTGAGTGAACTGCTATTATTTTAAGGAACAGAAATGGTCCCAGATGTTTACTTTAGCTCAAATCAGGTAAACTTATTACTTGTTGTTCATATTGCTCTGTGTGTGTGTGTGTGTGTGTGTGTGTGTGTGTGTGTGTGTGTGTGTGTGTGTGTGTGTGTGTGTGTGTGTGTGTGTGTGTGTGTGTGTGTGTGTGTGTGTGTGTGTGTGTGTGTGTGTGTGTGTGTGTGTGTTTACTCCATATTGCTACGGCACTGATATTATTCTGTCTCTGTAATAATATAGGGGATAGTGTAAAGCAGAACTTCATATCGCAAGGAAGAGAGGGGAGTGAGAGAGTGGAGCAGACAGGACAGAGAGAGGAGAACACATAAGAACCATAGGGAGAGAGAGGGGAGGCCCACACAAGACAGACAGAGGAGCGTTCAGGAGAACAGAAGAAGAGAACACAGACGAGAGAGAACTCAGATGGCAAGGACCAAAGCAGCAAGGGCCAGATGATTTGGGTGTTAAGCAAACAGGTCCAAGTCAAGTTCAACTTGCCCACTATCCGCAGCAGCAATTTGGATTGCAGAAAAGAGCTTTCCAATAAAGCTGGTTCCAAATGTTTAATTGGCTGGAATATTCTGTTAGCACAAATGCTGCGTTTTGCTTTGCATGTCGCCAATTTGGGAAAGGAAAGAGATTGTTTGATAACCACCAGATGCCAAAATTGGAAGAGCACTCTGGACACTTTCCATGAACATGAGGGCAAATCCTCACACACAAAAAAGTGCTTTCCATGGCAATACTACACTGCCTGTGCTACACATGGAAACATAGCAGAACAGTTACAAGTCGCAAATTTCAACGAAAAAAACAGAAAGAAGAGAATATCTTAGAAGACTAGTAGCAATAGCAATTCTCCTCTGTAGACAAACCATCCTATTCCGTGGTAATAACGAAGCTGAAACAAGTAGCAATCGAGGTCATTTCCTTGAGGTTATGAAATTCTTCAAAGTATTCAACCCTTTTCTTCAGTCGTAAAATCCATCATCCCACAGGCCCTACCTCTCTCCAACTTCACAAAATGAAATGGTTGGGTGCGGCTCACAACAACATAACAGTAACAATTGTCAAGAAAATGAAGGAATCTAAAAATGCTTGCAGTAATGGCAGATGAAGCCAGGGTCAAACACATTGAACAGTTGACAGTCTGTGTTAGGTCTGTGACTCCAGAGGGTGTTGAAGCGTTTTTTTGTTGTTGGCATTAACACGCTAAGTGGTTTTGATGCAAAGGCAATAACTGATTCAATTGAGCTACTCTTAACATCAAATGATATTCAATACCTAAAATGTGTGGCAAAACCTTATGATGTTGCTTCGGTGATGAGTGGGGCAGTTGCTTCCGGATGTTTCTGTGAGAAACATCCGGAAGCAATTTATGTCCACTGTTACGCTCATTAATTACATTTGATATTGTGCCACACCTGCAAAGCCATTTCCAGAAGCTAATGAATTCTTTGACATGTTTGAGGGAATGTACTCTTTCTTTAGTGGAAGTCTTGTTAACCTTCAGAAATTCAAAAAAGTAGAGAAGCAACTGGGTTTCTAACGGTTTTCTAACACCCGCTGGGCATGCCAGTTGTAGTCTGTCAATACAGTGTTGGAGAACCTTCCTGCTCTACTTCAGTGCCTGGCCACTGTTAATAGTGCCCTAGCTGTGGGCCAATTGGCAAAACTGTCAAAGTTCTTGACTGTCTATCTCCTTCTGATGTTCAAAAGCCTTCTGGCCACCACTGAGGGTCTCCACAAGTTCCTCTAAAGGGAAACAGTTGACTTAGCCTATGCAGTCGACTACAAGGAAGCTGTGTGCGATGCTTTGAAAAGCAAGCATAGAGATGAGACGGCCACAGAGTTGTACGAGAGAACAAAGTCCTTCTGTGAAATCAATGAAATCCCAGATCCAGCTCATGCAGGAGGGAAAAGCAAACAGAAACGTTTGGACGGTTTTGTTATTGTGTCTGCATGTGGGGGCACGTTCTGAGGTCAACCACAGTACTAGTGAACACAAACTACAATTCCCTTGCCTAACCAGAATATTTGCTGTGCTAGATCAGATTTTCAACTGTTGGAGCTGACCTGCTAAGAGGCATCCAAACCTGGACGGTTTTGTTATTGAGTCTGCAGTCCTAAACTTCTTGTCAGAAGAAGACCTGCAGGAAGTTGCAAACATGTATCATATTCCTCGTATTTGTTTTTGTGTCATTAAATAGGTATAAATATTGTGCTGTAGCCAATAGACCTTGGAATCTGTGATTTATTACCACAAATACTATTTTTTTGTATTATTCTCAAGCATGTTTGGTGCACGAGCTCCAGGTCATCTATAAGTCTATGCTAGGTAAAGCTCCGCCTTATCTCAGTTCACTGGTCACGATGACAACACCCACCCGTAGCACACGTTCCAGCAGGTATATCTTACTGATAATCCCCAAAGCCAACACCTCATTTGGCCGCCTTTCCTTCCAGTTCTCTGCTGCCAGTGACTGGAATGAATTGCAAAAATCGCTGAAGTTGGAGACTTTTATTTCCCTCACCAACTTTAAACATCAACTATCTGAGCAGCTAACCGATCGCTGCAGCTGTACATAGTCCATCTGTAAATAGCCCACCCAATCTATCTACCTCATCCCCATACTGTTTTTATTTCATCTACTTTCTGCTCTTTTGCACACCAGTATCTCTACTTGCACATCATCATCTGCTCATTTATCACTCCAGTGTTAATCTGCTAAATTGTAACTATTTGCTCCTATAGCCTATTATTGCCTACCTCCTCATGCCTTTTGCACACACTGTATATAGACTTTATTTTTTCTACTGTGTCATTGATTTGTTTATTGTGTTATTGGCTTGTTTATTGTTTACTCCAGTGTAACTCTGTGTTTTTGTCTGTGTCACACTGCTTTGCTTTATCTTGGCCAGGTCGCAACTAGCCTACCTGGTTAAATAAAGGTGAAAGAAAAAATTTAAAAAGAAAACGAGTTTGTACATATTATCTGCAAAAGCTATGTCTGTGTCCTACTACTCTACAGTTAAAATACAAGCCTACTGCTGATGTGAGTTTATGCAGTTCCACAATAATCCAAAGGATAGCAGCCTCAAATCCCAATCCTGCTATGTTGCACATAACCAGAACATTATTTAATGTAAAACATTAATTTGTGGTCTAGGCTTCCACCCTTTGAATTATTTTGGAACTGCACAGTGCGCACAGCATTACAAACTCACATTAGTAATGTGACCAACATCAACATGAGGCTTTTTCATTGCCAATCAAATGTTAAACATGGTTTCTGAAAACATTGCAACTAAATAATTATAAAAAATGCTTTTTCCATCTAGTTATGCACTTGTAGTTTGTATATATGTATATAAATATTATCGTAACAGTAGCTACGCAATTACCTAACACCATATTCCATGGGCTTACTGAGCACAATTCACTGAATTAATATGAAGAAGTGTTGATTATTTGTTGTCAGGAGAGCACAGCACATGGAAGAAAGCAGTGTGATATGCAACATTACATTTGGTTTCTGCTACATTTTCACTGCTAGCATGCGAGGCCAAGAGTGCAGGCCTCCTCATTGTGAACGTGCAGGTATCAGTAATACCTTCCCACAGAATACAATACCTTACTATATTTTTGGAGCGCCAAAAACCCTTTTTTGACCACATGTGAGTGCATGATATTTTTGTTTCTTGTTCATGAATATATTGTGAGACGCACGCGCCTTGTGAGAGGTTATATTTGTTGCACCCGTTAGTGGGAATATTGTACCAATCTAACTGGTATATGGTAGTTAGTAAGAATACTTTCCCAACTTAACTGGTATGTGGTAGTAGTGCCCCATCAATAAAACATGTATAGGGGACAGATTGGAGTGGCAGCAAGTCTGAGCATTTTGACATGTTCTTTTGCTCTATTTTGGCCTGTAGTCGCTGCCAGTTTGGAAGCAGTTGTTAACCCCCCTAGAGATATATCTGTTTTTTGCTTGGGCTGCATCTCAATCCACTGCACCCACCAATGGGGGCCTTCCGCATCAGCGGTGGAAGGTGGACGAGCTACAGCGGTGTTTGTCAGACCATGAGACATCCCAAAAATCTGTCTTCTCGCGAAAACGTCTATAGCGTGCAAGCGTTTGTGGTGTGATTTGTGGCGTCTCCGGTTTGCGCTACGACCACCACCCCTACAAGGACTGGTCTGAAGTCGGTAACGTCGATCTGTCAACTTCTGTCTGTAGAGTCCAAAGCACTTTTGGCAGTTCTGGACAACTGAGTTTTGGAGAAATACGCATAGTCCGTAATTTGCTTTCTAATGATCATGATCTTTTCGTCGAAGAAGTACATTAATTCATCACTGCTGATGTGAAGGCCATCCTCACTTTGGGAATTTTACTTTTTAGTTAGCTTGGCTACAGTATCATAAATATATTTGAGATAGTTTTATTTTCCTCAATCAGGTTGGAAAAGTAAGCTGATCGAGCAGCAATGAGAGCTTTTCGATATTGCACGGTACTCCTCTTTCCAAGCTAGTCAGAAGACTTCCAATTTGGTGGGGCGCCATTTCTGTTCCAAATCAAACTTTAGTCACATGCGCCGAAAACAATCGGTGTATACCTTACAGTGAAATGCTTACTTACAAGCCCTTAACCAACAATGCAGTTTTAAGAAAAAAAGTAGTAAATATTGTGGGGCTATATACAGGAGGTACCGGTACAGAGTCAATGTGTCAATGTGTGGGGGCACTGGTCTCGAGGTAATTGAGTTAATTATGTACATGCAGGTAGGGTTATTAAAGTGACTATGCATAGATAATAACAGAGTGTAGCAGCAGCGTATGGGAGGGGGTGCAAATAGTCTGATTAGCCATTTGATTAGCTGTTAATATGGCTTGGGGGTAGAAGCTGTTTAGAAGCATCTTGGACCTAGACTTGGCACTCCGGTACCGCTTGCTGTGCGGTAGCAGAGAGAACCGTCTATGACTAGGGTGGCTGGAGTCTTTTACAATTTTTAGGGCCTTTCTCTGACCCCGCCTGGTGTAGAGGTGGATGGCTGGATGGCAGGAAGCTTGGCCCCGGTGATGTACTGGGCCGTACGCACTAACCTCTGTAGTGCCTTGTGGTCGGAGGCAGAGCAGGTGCCATACCAGGCAGTGATGTAACTTGTCACGATGCTCTTGATGTTGCAGCTGTAAAACCTTTTGAGGATCTGAGGACCATTGCCAAATCTTTTCAGTCTCCTGAAGGGGAATAGTTTGTGTCGTGCCCTCTTCACGACTGTCTTAGTGTACTTGGACCATGTTAGTTTGTTGGTGATGTGGCCGCTAAGGAACTTGAAGCTCTCAATGTGCTCCACTACAGCACCGTTGATGAGAATGGGGGCATGCTCGGTCCTCCTTTTCCTGTAGTCCACAATCATCTCCTTAGTCTTGATCACATTGAGGGAGAGGATGTTGTCCTTGCACCACTCGGTCAGATCTCTGACCTCCTCCCTATCGGTTGTGTCATAGTTGTCTGTGATCAGGCCTACCACTGTTGTGTCATCAGTGAACTTAATGATGGCATTGGATTGGTGCCTGGCCGTGCAGTCATGAGCGAACAGGGAGTACAGGACGGGACTGAGCACGCACCCCTGAGGGGCCCCTGTGTTTAGGAACACCTGGGGGTGGCCTGTCAGGAAGCCTAGGATCCAGTTGCAGAGGGAGGTGTTTAGTGCCAGGGTCCTTAGCTTAGTGATGAGCTTTGAGGGCACTATGCTGTTGAACGCTGAGCTGTAGTCAATGAATAGCATTCTCACATAGGTGTTCCTTTTGTCCAGGTGGGAAAGGGCAGTGTGGAGTGCAGTAGATATTGCATCATCTGTGGATCTGTTGGGGTGGTATGCAAATTGGAGTGGGTCTAGGGTTTCTGGGATAATGGTGTTGATGTGAGCCATGACCAGCCTTTCTAAGCATTTCATGGCTACAGACGTGAGTGCTATGGGTCGGTAGTCATTTAGGCAGGCTACCTTAGTGTTCTTGGGCACAGGGACTATGGTGGTCTGCTTGAAACATGTTGGTATCATCTATGTTACAAATTTGCAGAACATACAATATGTTACGAATGTGAAAAACATATGATATGTTACGAATTCCAATTTGTTGTGGCTAAGATTAGATGCTCAATCCAATCCACATCGCAGTATTTATGCAGTAGCTCCTTCTCCAATGGTCAAATTAACTCACAGATTGGTCTTGGGTACTGTATAAAAACCTACAACTACTACCAGGGCGACCCATCTCACAGGTATGAATTCACTTTTCAGAATTAGAAGTGTGTGGGCATGGGATGAACATAGCTGCAGGATATGTGGATGAAGATTGTAAATAAAGGATTTGAAAGCGATATCTGTCCCATGTGGGATAAGAACTCATAACCATTGATGTATTAAACAACTGTTTTAGCAACTAGTTGATTTGACCACCATTTTCATCTATTTCTTTTTACAATGGATGTACAGTACCAGTCAAAAGTTTGGGCACACCTACTCATTTAAGGGTTTTAATTTTTTTACATTGTAGAATAATAGTGAAGACATCAAAACTATGGAAAAGCACATATGGAATCATGTAGTAACCAAAAAAGTGTTAAACAAATCAAAATATAGCTTATATTTGAGATTCTTCAAAGTAGCCACCCTTTGCCTTGATGACAGCTGTCATGAATGGCCTGTGAGGATCAGGTTACAGTGGATCACAGTTCTACAGAGATATCTCTCCATCCCGCAGAGGGGGGACGGTATAGAGGGATTGATGGGGGCGGGGGGGTGTTATGACACTTCACGTCCATCGTAAATTCTAAGGCAACAGAATGGAAATGACAGCTGGAATATGAAAATGAATGTCGATTTTGTGATGTCATTAAAAGTTAAATAAGGACGTTATAATGGAAACATTATAACTTGAAGAGTTTCATAATGTGTGTATTTTTGTGACGGAAGAGGCTGATTTTAGTTGTCTAACAAGATCATAGTATATTGTGAGACTTTACCTCATAACTAGCTAAGCCCCAGGGAACCCAGAAAGCGTGTCATAAACACGGAAATGCCCCTTTCTACCCTAGGGTAGAAAACATGTGAGTTAAGAATTTACATATCAGACTAGAGGACCACGCACTGCAGCCAGGGTCCACGATTAGTCACGATCCCAAAACGCAACACAAGGTTGAGGAAGACAAAGGAACCTCTTAACAATCAATGCTACGGTTGATTACAGTGTCTAGGAAGAGGTGAATTCAAGCAGGAGCACCTGGTTATTCTTTTCAAGTCACCGGTTGTCTACACAGCCCTCCTACCCACGCTGGGAGCATCGACACAGCTGATTAGCCTCCTCAGAAGCCCACTCTCACAGAACGAGTTCCCCATATATCACCAGTAGAACATTTACCATGAATTCCTAGAACTTCTAATCTACAATGTTTGTTACTTTGGTTAAGATAATTTTTTTAACGCATTCAATATTGTTCCAATATTCCTGTTCTTATTGTCGGAGTTGACACATTGTTTGCAGAATGCATAGTGGCGATTTTAGCACGTAAATCTTGGTGGGGCAATTTTATTGGGGATGCATGCCAGTAAAACCTCTACACAACACAACACTAAACAATACATGAATTGCACTATAACAGTGAAAAGCGGTGCCCACAAACTGTTAGGGCCTACATAAAGTTATCCCAATAGCAGAGTCGCAACAGCAGTACCAACATCTTACCACTGCTACACCTGGCTCTCAGCAGAGTCTTGTCTGGCAGTGAAACAGTTCATTCAGCCTCATTTACTGCCTTTAAAAAACACAGCTGATATGGCTGACTTGCTTAAACAAATGTGGTTTCTACTGACAATTGAGATGTACAAACTACGGCATAAGGGGACGTCGAGCGGAAACGAGGCAATCCATGATTTCAATTAAGACATTAATAAGCGAGATAAGACGGACGTAGTCAATATAACTATTTGTTCAATACTTTTGAAATGTACAGCGAAAGAATTCAGAACATTCCTTTCTTACAGTGTTCTCCCTGTACACCAAGTCAGAACCGTAGGATAAAGAAAGAGGCAATGAAAGCTCTTACAATATTTGATGATTACATTTCTCTAAAACAGGTTAAAGACTACATGTGCACCACCAAGTCAGAACAGAAGGCGAAATGAAGAGGGGAAAATATACCAAATTATTAGGGTGAGGCACATGGGCTACTAACAGCTTACTACAGAACATATACTTAGTATTACTTTCTTAGCTGCAGTATACATATCTCCCTGGCATATTACATCATTTTTTCAGCAACATACAAAACATTTTTGGACTCACCTTGTTGTGCTGTGCCCACTTGAACAGGAAGGTGGTGCCGCGCTCCTTCGTGGCATCAAACTTTGTCATCAACGTCTGGCATTCTCTGGATTTATGCTGCTTCCAAGACAACTGGCAACTCGGAAAAAAGAAGGTTGAATCATGATGACGTCAGTGATCTTCAGATTGTAGCTCTAGAAAGAGGCCCGAGTTCACAACTTACAATTCCTAGTTAGATGACCATTCAAAGTGTATTTTCCCAGTCCGAGCTGTTTTTTTTTTTGAGTTCCCAGTTATCTTGAACTCACTGAAGTCAAATTTCCCAGTTCGGAGTTGTTGTTTTGAGCGTGGCAGGAATCCTGCTGGATGGACAGCATGGCCAATGTTGAATGTTTATAATTTTAAACTAAGAAAAGAGAACCTTAAACCGAGAATTGGGACCACACACCCACTCCACTGAATAGCAGGCTAGTGATTGCTTTGCAATGCTTGCAGTTAGTCACTGATTCCTTCAAAACCACTCATTGTTGAATTTGCGATTTCCAACTTGTTGTGTAATATTCATGTCCATTGGCTGATGAGCACCGATACATTTTATCTATAATTTCTCTTCATTATTTCTCTTCATATAACAAGGATTAAAAAGGATTTGGCAGTAGATTGTCGACTTGATTCACGATGACTGCAAGCTAAGATTTTGAAAATATGATGATCAGTCCAATCAAGCTACTGTAGATATAATGTGATTTGACATTGTTTTATCTGTGGCCAATGACCTTGAACCTTCTTGGATGGGCACTTCTAATGTAACTCTAAGGGGCTTGATTTTTTTTGCACTACCCTTAGGTTTGGCAGTGACGTAGTGTCCCCAACACTGAGCCAATCACGGCACAACTAGAGAACATTACCAACCCCTACGCTCCGTACTTTCCGCTGGTTGCCCCACCACTACAGAAAGAAATTAGCTAGGTTGAAACACCAGCATTTTGGAGCTGCCTTATTCAAGAAAGCAAAAAAGAGACCATGTTTGTATGGAGGACTTATTGACTCAATTATATACAGTGCCTTGCGAAAGTATTCGGCCCCCTTGAACTTTGCGACCTTTTGCCACATTTCAGGCTTCAAACATAAAGATATAAAACTGTATTTTTTTGTGAAGAATCAACAACAAGTGGGACACAATCATGAAGTGGAACAACATTTATTGGATATTTCAAACTTTTTTAACAAATCAAAAACTGAAAAATTGGGCGTGCAAAATTATTCAGCCCCTTTACTTTCAGTGCAGCAAACTCTCTCCAGAAGTTCAGTGAGGATCTCTGAATGATCCAATGTTGACCTAAATGACTAATGATGATAAATACAATCCACCTGTGTGTAATCAAGTCTCTGTATAATTGCACCTGCACTGTGATAGTCTCAGAGGTCCGTTAAAAGCGCAGAGAGCATCATGAAGAACAAGGAACACACCAGGCAGGTTCGAGATACTGTTGTGAAGAAGTTTAAAGCCGATTTGGATACAAAAAGATTTCCCAAGCTTTAAACATCCCAAGGAGCACTGTGCAAGCGATAATATTGAAATGGGAGGAGTATCAGACCACTGCAAATCTACCAAGACCTGGCCGTCCCTCTAAACTTTCAGCTCATACAAGGAGAAGACTGATCAGAGATGCAGCCAAGAGGCCCATGATCACTCTGGATGAACTGCAGAGATCTACAGCTGAGGTGGGAGACTCTGTCCATAGAGACTCTGTCCATATTGCACAAATCTGGCCTTTATGGAAGAGTGGCAAGAAGAAAGCCATTTCTTAAAGATATCCATAAAAAGTGTCGTTTAAAGTTTGCCACAAGCCACCTGGGAGACACACCAAACATGTGGAAGAAGGTGCTCTGGTCAGATGAAACCAAAATTGAACTTTTTGGCAACAATGCAAAACGTTATGTTTGGCGTAAAAGCAACACAGCTGAACACACCATCCCCACTGTCAAACATGGTGGTGGCAGCATCATGGTTTGGGCCTGCTTTTCTTCAGCAGGGACAGGGAAGATGGTTAAAATTGATGGGAAGATGGATGGAGCCAAATATAGGACCATTCTGGAAGAAAACCTGATGGAGTCTGCAAAAGACCTGAGACTGGGACGGAGATTTGTCTTCCAACAAGACAATGATCCAAAACATAAAGCAAAATCTACAATGGAATGGTTCAAAAATAAACATATCCAGGTGTTAGAATGGCCAAGTCAAAGTCCAGACCTGAATCCAATCAAGAATCTGTGGAAAGAACTGAAAACTGCTGTTCACAAATGCTCTCCATCCAACCTCACTGAGCTCGAGCTGTTTTGCAAGGAGGAATGGGAAAAAATTTCAGTCTCTCGATGTGCAAAACTGATAGAGACATACCCCAAGCGACTTACAGCTGTAATCGCAGCAAAAGGTAGCGCTAAAAAGTATTAACTTAAGGGGGCTGAATAATTTTGCACGCCCAATTTTTCAGTTTTTGATTTGTTAAAAAAGTTTGAAATATCCAATAAATGTCGTTCCACTTCATGATTGTGTCCCACTTGTTGTTGATTCTTCACAAAAAAATACAGTTTTATATCTTTATGTTTGAAGCCTGAAATGTGGCAAAAGGTCGCAAAGTTCAAGGGGGCCGAATACTTTCGCAAGGCACTGTATATACAGTTTACATATGCTTAGGTTGGAGTCATAAAAACCTATTTTTCAACCACTCCACACATTTCTTGTTAACAAACTATAGTTTTGGAAAGTCGGTTAGGACATCTACTTGTGCATGACACAAGTCATTTTTCCAACAATTGTTTACAGACAGATTATTTCACTTATAATTCACTGTATCACAATTCCAGTGGGTCAGAATTGTACATACACTAAATTGACTGTGCCTTTAAGCAGCTTGGAAAATTCCAGAAAATTATGTCATGGCTTTAAAAGCTTCTGATAGGATAATTGACATCATTTGATTCAATTTGAGGTGTACCTGTGATTGTATTTCAAGGCCGTCCTTCAAACTCAGTGCCCCTTTGCTTGACATCATGGGAAAATCTAAAGAAATCAGCCAAGACCCGCTCAGCAAAGAAGAAGCCACTGATCCACAACCGACATAAAAAAGTCAGACTACGATTTGTAACTGCACACGGGAAAAAGATTGGACTTTTTGGAGAAATGTCCTCTGGTCTGATGAAACAAAAACAGAACTGTTTGGCCATAATGACCATCGTTATGTTAGGAGGAAAAAGAAGGAGGCTTGCAAGCCGAATAATACCATCCCAACCGTGAAGCACGGGGGTGGCAGCATCATGTTGTGGGGGTGCTTTGCTGCAGGAGGGACTGGTGCACTTCACAAAATAGATGGCGCCATGAGAAAGGAAAATCATGTGGATATATTGAAGCAATATCTCAAGAAATCAGTCAGGAAGTTAAAGCTTGGTCGCAAGTGGGTCTTCCAAATGGACAATGACTTCCAAAGTTGTGGCAAAATGGCTTAAGGACAACAAAGTCAAGGTATTGAAGTGGCCATCACAAAGCCCTGACCTCAAGAAAATAGAACATTTGTGGGCAGAACTGAAAAAGTGTGTGTGAGCAAGGAGGCTTACAAACCTGACTCAGTTACACCAGCTCTGTCAGGAGGAATGGGTCAAAATTCACCCAACTTATTGTGGGAAGCTTGTGGAAGGCTACGTGGAAGGCTAGCCGAAAAATTCGACCCACATTAAACAATTTAAAGGCAATGCTACCAAATACCAATTGAGTAAACTTCTGGCCCACTGGGAATGTGATGAAAGAAATAAAAGCTGAAATAAATCATTCCCTCTACTATTATTCTGACATTTCACATTCTTAAAATAAAGTGGTGATCCTAACTGATCTAAAAATTTTACTAGGATTAATTGTCAGGAATTGTGAAAAACTGAGTTGAAATGTATTTGGCTAAGGTGTATGTAAACTTCCGACTTCAACTGTATATATATTTGACATTGTTTGCAAACTGATATGTGACACGTATTAATGGCAAAATAACATGCAAAACAGGCAGCCACCCCCCCAAAAATGTTTTATTAAGGGTCGCCACTGAGAGTGCACAACCTGTGCTACACTTGTGATAAACAAGTTTGGGCTTATTTATTGACGAGTTCTGTCAATTTAGTCATTGTCTTTTGTTTGGAGAGCTCCTGTCGATGTTGAGTAAGGACACACACACATAGAAATTAGGCCTATAGACTACCTGGCCAGCGTGGAAATGTAGGAATATAAATGTGCCCATTTCGGTATCTGATAGTATTTCTGATTGGCTTAACGCACCACCACCTGTGGAGCTTCTCAAATTAATGTTTTCTTCACCTCAAACAGCAAGCAAACAAAGTCTGTTTTTACATCCATTGAGAATTACAATAGTTCCTCAAGGTATTTGAAAAATCTTTCCAGCTTTCCCTTTCGATAACCACTCAACATGAGGAGGGAAAAATGTAAAGCTCTGATCCAGTGGAAACGTCATAAAGTGGCTTCTTATCAGTGCTTGACTTAGACTGAAATAAGTTCCCGTACTTAGTTTGGTTGCTGGTACTGTTTATATGGTGCAGGAGCTCCACAATACTTTTGAGCTAATATTCTATAAGAGATACAGGGGCTCAAGCAGTAGAACATTTGAGATGCTGCTACTCAGCTCCAGTGAGCTCCTGCCTAAGTCAAGCACTGCTTCTTATCCCTTGTGCAAATAGTCTACAGCTGTGTCTGTCCCGAGCACACTAGCCTAGGAAACTGTGTGCCCAGAATATTTTATACAATGTTGCAAACTCGCTAGTGCAAACAGTGGGCCGAACACAAGTTAATAGTTGATTCAATGTTTCAAGTTCGTTGCAGACAGGCCATGTGAAACCAATGTGATTCATATGATATTTATTTTTAATCAGGATAAAGCTGTCCCAACAGCTTTATGGCTTTAAGTTGGCTTTTTTTACATAGTTGGCAATAGAAGTTACTTTTTAAGTTTGAATCATTTTCATTTAGATTTGGATAAAATGTTGACAATGATTTTGAGATATGAAGATTTTATTATAAGTTAAAGGAAACTGTTTCATGAAAATGTGCATATGAAAACTACAACTGGCATGCAGATCAGTAGAAATGGTAAGATAAATTGGCATTCCAGATGAGAAGGTTTGCAGACTCCTCGTGTAGTCTATTATCGGCAACTTCAGGGGAGTAATGGCAGAATCTGCGAAAGCCAGCACAAGCTAGAGGAGAATAGTTGGGTTTTTCTTCTGCTTCTCTCGAGGCATCAAACTGTAAGTTTAAAGCATCAGACAAGCTCAATGCACACAGTTGATTACACATTTAAACATTTCAAGCAATCGATTGGTCAAAAGAACAGACAACTTTCGGTCCACCAATATTTTTTTAGTCGGGACAGCCCTGGTTTACACTGAAAGTGTTTTTCTATCCCAAAAATGTATTCTCCCTCACAAAAACATCTATCTTCAACAACATCATTTGAAGACGCTCCAGCGACTCCATTTGAAAAGAGGAAAACTTTTCAATAACTCATGGAATTAATTATACTTTCATTGGATATCAGTCTAATTCTACAGATGGATATTAGCTAATGGAACCCGAGACTGATGTGTTTGTCAAACATGGGCCAGAATGGGAACAAGATGGAACCTGTTGACATTTACTGCAAGTGCTTGTTTGTTCATGCATTGATTTGGTGAAAAGGCCAAGCAATTAGATCAGTGGTCACCTTTTATGAGTCAAGATCTCTTTCTGAATCAAAATGCAAGCCGAGATCTACTGCTCAGACTTTTTTTTTAAAACATGACTTAAAAAATGTAAGCCTATGCAACATTAACCTATTAAAATGAGCAATGAGGTTTGTAGTAAACTATCTGCCCAATACATTATCACTGCATGTTGGCTATGCTTGAATTGCCCTGCCAATGTTGTTCTTCGCAGACTATTTCGAAATGATATATTTTTTTTAAATGTAGGTATACGATCACACTTGTAATAGATCATTTGTTGTATTACTTTTGAGTGAGCGTAATAATTGTTTTGTTTTATTTTACTGGACTGATGGCCTGAATCTGATAGTCTGTTTGAGGGGAGGGAGAGAGCAGAGGCTGCCTCACTGCTTTCCTTCCATTGAAAATGAATGTGAAACAGTGTTTCACCGCGGGGTGCTGCCATTAGTATAAACGGGCCTTACCATCCCTCCGCTGAGAAAAGGGGACACTGTCTTCCAGCTGATGGCGAAATTAACACTGTATTATTTCTGCCTCTTAAAGACCTAGTAATATTTTACATCAATAGCAGTCAATATTAATCGTCATCTTAATTCAGTCTCATCTGAAAGTTGTAAATTCTTCACGAACCCTGGCTAACAAGTTGAATCAGCAATACAAAATTGGGTTTAATTATTTATTTACTAAATACCTAACTAATCACACAGAATTACACATACACATAATTAAATCATAACTTGATTACAAATTACGTCATAAAGGAAAACGTCCCTGGCGGGCAGAACAGATATGACAGCTGGTTACACAAAGGAAAAGGGGCTGGGTTTGAGTGAAAGAGCGGTAAGACTGAGGAAAAAAGGGAAGAAGCTGTGCTATCGTAAATACAGTATCTTATGCATTCTAAATTACCGCCCATTTGGAAAAGGAAAATGTAATAAATATTTACTCTGAGCTGCGCTTCGTTAGGTTGGTGGTAGATGGAAGGCCGTGTTGCCCAACCGAGTCCTTTGAAGAATGTCTCTGGTTGTCAATTGGATACGTTGTAGTAACGTCGTTAGGTGATAGACGGGATACTCTGTCTGTTCCTTCCTAACCCTCGTTTGCATCTCCTGTTGCTAACTCAACGGCTAGGAGGTATCACTTCTGTAGTGAATAAGAGTTCAAAGTTCCTACCATTCACAATCAAAGCTCACGCTGATGTTGGCTTCGATCTGTAGTTATTATCTGAACCATTCTGACATCAGACCGTCGTCCTCACATCCCCGGAACAGGAGGTTATATTGTCGTCAAGGCTTTATATAGGAAGGAAGAGGAGGGCGTGTTTGAAAAGTTTTATAGCCCATGTCCCTTCACAGGGGCGGGCCACTGATTGAGTAGAGCCCTATCTTATAAAAACCCAAATCTCACATTTTAGAAGCTAAAATCACATTTCATCCCATCGCGAATAATTTCATAATCAAACATTTAAATTGAACAACAATACCATGTGAATCCGATAACTCTGATGTGTATACTTTCCACTGTATTGATGAGAATGTCTCAGATGAGAACCGAACTGACATCATATTCATTAAGTACCACCGCATATGTTTCGTTGTTCAGATTACCAGAGTATAGTTAATTTCCCCCCACCTTCTGATGTTCCCAGAATCTTTATGTTAACCAAGGGTTTTTGCAAATGTAACCTCAGTAGGGTAGAGAGAGGAAAAGGGGGGGAGGTATTTATGACTGTCATAAACCTACCCCCCCAGGCCAACGTCATGACAACAGGGTGACACAGCTCTATTGTGTGCAAGTAAAAAGAGCTCTACAGTACTATTAGACCTATGATGTGAATTATATGGTGGATGTACTGTTTCTATGTGTTAATGTTTAGGTGTATGCATTTTAATAAACTTCTGTTTTCTAAACCTTGCCCTTGAGACAAAAAAAACGTGGTAAGGAAATTGTGTTGGGGAGAGAGTTGAGTTATTGACTAGACTGGTGAGGTCGGGCATCCAGGCGGCTCGGGCTGCCTGAAATTTGACATAGAGGATGTCTTAATAAAGACAATCGAACGATAAGTCTTTGTATTTATTTGAAAGAGTTGTTCATTTGTTAGGCTACTGGCTAAAGGTGCAACACAATATTGACTATTGAATTACCTTTGATCTAGTTCAGTCTCACTTTAACATATTTAATAATGACCTCTTACCTAGCTTGATGACTGTGGGCATTTTTGCTAACTTTTTGTTGTTCTAAATATAGATGGCTAGAAGGGCCATGGGTCATATTAGATTGTGTTGGAATGCAGGAAATGAGTTTCACATAATCCAAAAATGTTATGCGAGAGGACCCCAGAAAATGTATGGCTCAGACACTCTTCTGCTTGGCAGAAGGCCTATCTAATTAGCCATTCCAGTAATCCAATTAACTGCCTACACATGATCTGCAGCCTACTCACTGTCTAACCCCCCAACGCAAAACACAGCCAATGCTGCCAAACATCACCTGATGATACTGATAATATTCCCTCTCCTATCTACCTCCTCCTCCTCCATCCCTTCACCTCTTCCTCCATCCCTCTTCTCCTCCAGCCCTCCTCTCCTCTTTCATCCCTCCTCCACTTCCTTTTCCTCCACCAGCTCACCATCCAATATAACCCCATGTGATCATTAAACAGCTAAATGACTATCTCAACAGGAGTGTCATCTCATTGGAGGCAGCTGAATGTTTGTATTGTCAGTTTGCCCTCTGGTGCCATATTTAAATGGCTTCTCATTACATTGCCGCTGGTGAATTATGGGTATCTTGCTATATATTTTGAGCAAGGTCGGAATACTAATGAGCAATATTGCAAACCTGCTTGAATGTGCAAATTATACCATAGCTTTGCAATGTTATCATAATACGATATGGTAATTACCATAGTGGCAGTAAATAGATTCAAGGTCAAGATTATACAATATTTGTATTCTCCTATTCCCCCGATATACAACTGACAATGGTTAAGGTGAGTGTGCATGTGTATTTGTGCGTGTGATTGTATCTGTGCAATTTTTCTCTGTGTGTGTACGGGGCTGGTTTATTGGCTCTCCAGCGTGCGTTTGGCAGGCATGGACAGTGAGTCACAGAGCTGAGTCATGTCATTGCTGCTACTGTACACTACCTTCCAACACACACACACAAATAAAATGTCAGTCCCCCAGAGTGCAGTTATGGCTGCTCTGCTGATGTCAGACATTACTGTTAGGGTGATAGATGTGTGTGTGTGTCTTGGCTCATGTTGGACAGTGCTGTTAGCGTTCTGGATGAACAGTAGCACATGTCCAATGGACACACTGGCTGCATGCTAAACAACACAGAGCCTGAGCCAGCCATAATGGAGGAGCTTATCTAGTATGCACACAGAATACTGCCTGCCTGGGACTACTGTATACCAGACCTGTGTTCCAACACTATTGGGAACTATTTCAAATACTTTAGCTGGGTTTGACTGGTACAATGGAACCAATACAATAGTTGCAAAACTATAAACCCTGTACATCTGTCACTCCAGGCTGTCTAAAGCAAATGCTTAAAGTATTTGAAAGATTTCAAATAGTGTTTGAACACAGGTCTGGTATGTAAAGAGAAAGCAGGGAGCAGATTATGTTCCTTCCTACCTCTATTCTAATTGGGTCTGTCTCCATCCATCACCCCTGCACATTACTGGTACCTACAACCTGTTGGGTGGCACACAAACCCTACTCAGTAACAGCTGGTCAGCAGTATTACAGTACAATTGATCCTCAAAGTGCATTTCACAGCTAAATGTGTGGAACACTCACTGCTCTATCCTCAAGTTTTGAGGAAGTGTGCATTCTAGTGATGCACAAACAAACACTCTTATTGTTGTATTTAGTTTACTCCAATTAGGGGAGGGGTGGTAGAGTTATGGGAAAAAGAAGGAAAATATATTTAAAACAATTATTTAAAAACATTTATGGGGATTTGAAATTATGCAGACAATTGATTGATATAATTGATATAATCCGCAATATATCAGCAATATTAAAGCTGATCTACCCTCTAAAAACAAAAACAAAAAACACTCAGGTACTTTGAGAGTTATCTATTGTGACTTGATAATGTGATAGGTCTGTCAGTACAGTACAATACTGTCATACATTTCGTTTACTGGAGTTATCTTCTTATCCACGCGTGATGGAGATTGGCACATCTAGGCAGGCTTGCTAGCTTAGGCATAGACCTCTTTTCATGGATATAAGATACTCACATGGAGACATGGACCACTCATGACACAACAGTTTAGATTTCCGAATTCATTGTTTCATCTCTGTAGTTATTGATTGAAGTTGTAGGTGCAGTCTAGCTCAGACAGAACGGGAATATCTTGACCGTCCTGACCAGCTAATTTGAATGTACATCATACAAAGCTATAACAAACCGGATATTATACAGTACATCCTTATATACTCTTGGCTAACAGGAAACTGTTACCAGTAACCATAGTAACCCAAACTAACCCTTGTTACAATACTAAACAGTACAGTAGGTCCATCCTTTCCAACACAAACTGAAGACATTAAATCAGAATATAATTTAAATATTATTGAGAAGATCAAATATAAATGAAAAGGAAACGTATATGTTCAAACTACAATAATTATTTCATAAATCCTTAAGCCTTCTCTGAAGGTGTAGAAGGTTCCCCACTGCCCTAGAGGATTCCAAAGCTTGCCAAGAGGCATTGAAATGGAGCCGTTTTCCTTTAAATGGCAGGTTTCTCGGAAAGAGAGTGTCACGGTCACCTCTCTCCACTCTATTCTGTAACAACTGAGGGGGAAAGGTAAACAAAAGTCATTCAGGTCTAGCATCTGTAGAATTTGATTGAATCCTAACAGAGTTAGAATTCATTCCATCCGACATTGAAGTGAGTTCAGTTTCGCATGTATTTAAATGCACCTTTATAGTTATAATGTCTCAGAGTCACCTCACCTCCAATGTATTCTGCAACAACAGAGGAGAAAGGCAAACAAAAGTCATTCAGGTTTATGTAAGTTACCACAAAATAATCATCATCCTCACCTCTCCTTTTCCCTGCAATTCAAGTGAGCCATGAAATGAGAGCGAGAAATAGGGATTCTGTAAACAAAAAGGGGAGAGGAACCAGAGAGCGTAACTGTATTGTTTATAAACTGTAGAATAACCTGCCAAAATGTCTTCTTTCCATACATACATTTGAATGCTTGAATTACTGAGACGCAGTTCTGATTGCAGTATGGTTATTACACTCATTCTCCATTTCCAATTAAAGCATATGAGAAGGCATGAAGGACTTTCCCACAGCACGCAACCTGGAGAGTGACAGGGAAGTGTGGAGCCGTGGAGAGTATGTAGGAGAGAGAATGTCAGCGGTGTGGGAGAAGGACACTGCAAATCAGTGTGAGAGAAGGTGAGAAAGGATGGAGGAGAGGGGGAAGAGGAGTGTGATGATGACAAAGTATGACCTTTTGAACTTCCATCAAGACCCACAACAATGAATGTAGAGATTTCTAAATGTCGTGGATTGTGTCTCCTAAATGTCACCCTATTCGATAGATAGTTTACTACTTTTGACAAGAGCACTATGGGCCTTGGTCTAAAGTAATGCACAATGAAGGGAACAGGGCATCATTTTGGACGGATCCAAATAGAAATGTGAAGAAACGACTGCAGGGTGCAATGAGGAGGAAGAGAATCCCTCCCGGCATACAGCGTAGATGTCTACATTACGTGCCATAGCCTACTAATCAGTATGGGGGTGAGTGTTCACTCATGTGTTGATCACATGGTCCAGTGGGTATATCACATCCTCTCCCCATCATTAAGCACTTTGAGAGCACAACTTGGCCATGTGCCATAGCAGGGCAGAATCCATCTAACCCGAAGAGAATTACATACACACACACACACACACCTACACACACATACGCACACTGGAACACCATCACAGGGCAGAATGATCCCTCTACCATAACATAATCTATCAAACCAACCTTTCCAAACCATTCATCACTCAAACTAGGATATATTTCAGAACCTATTCTATAAAATTGGTTCTGAGTTGCTGAGATGAATAACATACCAATCCCATATGGGCCTTTCTCTGAATTGAATGCACATATTAAGCGCATTATCATAGGGGTTCCATCCTAATTATCTGTACTGTTGTGCGGTAGTATGCACATTGCTCATAGTTTTTACTGGACTTGTAGGGGTGTAAAGCTCAGCGCCCTCCCGGAGTGCAGGAGCTGTTTTTAGAAGCTTCACTGCTTGCTGACGCACATCAGAGGTACATTAACATATACCCTCCCACTCAGCAAACAGCAGCAGACAGAAATAGCTGCACAACGGAACTTAGGTTTGCCCTACAGGCCCAGGCCAAAAGTAGTGCACTATATAGAGAATAGGGTGCCTGTCACGACATCCGCCGAAGTCGGCTCCTCTCCTTGTTCGGCGGCGTTCGGCGGTCGACGTCACCGGCTTTCTAGGCTTTCTAGCCATCGCGGCTCCATTTTTCATGTATCTATTTGTTTTGTCTTATTCCCTTCACACCTGGCTTTCATTCCCCAATCAATCTATATATGTATTTATTCCTCTGTTCCCCATCATGTCTTTGTGTAAGATTGTTTGTGTTACGTGTATTTTGGAATTGTGGATAATGTTACTCGCATTACTTTTGTCTATGTTCCGTGTTTGGGCACATTTTATGTTACTTTGTGCTGTCATTTTGGAACGGAATAAAAAGTGTGCCTGTTCACTACACTCTGCTCTCCTGCACCTGACTTCGCCTCCAATACACGCTCCTTACAGTGCCATTCGGGAAGCAGCCTCAGTAGGTGCTATTCTTACCTGCAGATCCGTCCATCACCACTCCCTAATACTGGACCAATCAGACCAGCTCCCTTACTGTCAACAAGAGGCCAAGGCTCAGGCCCCGATAATAGCACCCTACAGTCTTTACTGTTCCTTTAGGAGAACCCTTTGATGTAACTATTTTTGGCCACAACTATTTTTGTAACTATTTTTGGCCATAGCATCATCACCTGCCAAAGCATTTCATTTGCACTGTAGAGTCTTAAAAAGCTTTAGCTCCATAACTAGACAATCTGCCTTTCCTATTCTGGGAATGTATGTGTGTGGACACCTAGTTCAAGGCTGAATCTCTATGAATGTATTTATTTCTATATACGGTATAGAAAATGCTGGATCAAAATGGATAATCAACTGCGCTTGCTTCGTATTCCCCATGTCAAGTTCAATAATAGATATTTCAGATTGGTGTTGTCCTTGAACTCCTCATAGACTCTTGA
Source organism: Oncorhynchus clarkii lewisi (assembly GCF_045791955.1). Classification (NCBI taxonomy): domain Eukaryota; kingdom Metazoa; phylum Chordata; class Actinopteri; order Salmoniformes; family Salmonidae; genus Oncorhynchus; species Oncorhynchus clarkii. Next base: position 39,146,068 of record NC_092152.1, read on the forward strand.
AACATAAGATTCTGTGTAGACGGTCCACACTTAAAATCAAGTTCTCAAAGGTCCTTATATACTCCATCAAAGAAAAACGTTTTATTGGTCGAAAGTAGTGCACTATGGAAAACACTCTTAGGTTATTTTACCTTTATTTAACTAGGCAAGTCAGGTAAGAACATTTTCTTATTTTACAATGACGGCCTGCCCCGGCCAAACATTCCCCTAACCCGGACGACACTGGGCCAGTTGTGCGGCGACCTATGGGACTCCCGATCACGGCTCAAACCAGCGTCTCTAGTGACACATCTTGCACTGAGATGCAGTGCATTAGACCGCTGCGCCACTCGGGATCTGACTCGAGAGCCTCGGGAGCCCCTGAAACTACACTCTTAGAAGAAAAAGTTGCTATCTAGAACCTAAAAGAGTTCTTTGGCTGTCCCCATAGAAGAACACTTTGAATAACTGAAAATAATTGGAAAAAAACATGCTTATTTTATTTCATAATATACATAATTTAAAACGGCCAAGTTCTATTCACAACGGTATTCAGTTGGTAAGAGACAGACATTCAGTAAATACTAGGAATAGATTGTCCACCATCTATGTGTTATTCAGACAGAAAAGAGAAATAGGCAAAATAACATTTCGATTTAGAGCAATAAAGAAATTGAATAAATTAACTGAGCGAACCAATATATAAATTTAAACATTACTTTAAAACGATTTAAATATAATACATAGAAATGTTGTGGGACTATAGTAGATGAAGAATCAATATTTTTTAGATTGAGTATTTATTGGGTCATTATGTTAGTATATATGTTAGTATACAGTGCCTTGCGAAAGTATTCGGCCCCCTTGAACTTTGCAACCTTTTGCCACTTTTCAGGCTTCAAACATAAAGATATAAAACTGTATTTTTTTGTGAAGAGTAAACAACAAGTGGGACACAATCATGAAGTGGAACGACATTTATTGGATATTTCAAACTTTGTTAACAAATCAAAAACTGAAAAATTGGGCGTGCAAAATTATTCAGCCCCCTTAAGTTAATACTTTGTAGCGCCACCTTTTGCTGCGATTATAGCTTTAAGTCGCTTGGGGTATGTCTCTATCAGTTTTGCACATCGAGAGACTGACATTTTTTCCCATTCCTCCTTGCAAAACAGCTCGAGCTCAGTGAGGTTGGATGGAGAGCATTTGTGAACAGCAGTTTTCAGTTCTTTCCACAGATTCTCGATTGGATTCAGGTCTGGACTTTGACTTGGCCATTCTAACACCTGGATATGTTTATTTTCGAACCATTCCATTGTAGATTTTGCTTTATGTTTTGGATCATTGTCTTGTTGGAAGACAAATCTCCGTCCCAGTCTCAGGTCTTTTGCAGACTCCATCAGGTTTTCTTCCAGAATGGTCCTGTATTTGGCTCCATCCATCTTCCCATCAATTTTAACCATCTTCCCTGTCCCTGCTGAAGAAAAGCAGGCCCAAACCATGATGCTGCCACCACCATGTTTGACAGTGGGGATGGTGTGTTCAGGGTGATGAGCTGTGTTGCTTTTACGCCAAACATAACGTTTTGCATTGTTGCCAAAAAGTTCAATTTTGGTTTCATCTGACCAGAGCACCTTCTTCCACATGTTTGGTGTGTCTCCCAGGTGGCTTGTGGCAAACTTTAAACTACACTTTTTATGGATATCTTTAAGAAATGGCTTTCTTCTTGCCACTCTTCCATAAAGGTTTGTGCAATATACGACTGATTGTTGTCCTATGGACAGAGTCTCCCACCTCAGCTGTAGATCTCTGCAGTTCATCCAGAGTGATCATGGGCCTCTTGGCTGCATCTCTGATCAGTTTTCTCCTTGTATGAGCTGAAAGTTTAGAGGGACGGCCAGGTCTTGGTAGATTTGCAGTGGTCTGATACTCCTTCCATTTCAATATTATCGCTTGCACAGTGCTCCTTGGGATGTTTAAAGCTTGGGAAATCTTTTTTGTATCCAAATCCGGCTTTAAACTTATTCACAACAGTATCTCGGACCTGCCTGGTATGTTCCTTGTTCTTCATGATGCTCTCTGCGCTTTTAACGGACCTCTGAGACTATCACAGTGCAGGTGCATTTATACAGAGACTTGATTACACACAGGTGGATTGTATTTATCATCATTAGTCATTTAGGTCAACATTGGATCATTCAGAGATCCTCACTGAACTTCTGGAGAGAGTTTGCTGCACTGAAAGTAAAGGGGCTGAATAATTTTGCACGCCCAATTTTTCAGTTTTTGATTTGTTAAAAAAGTTTGAAATATCCAATAAATGTCGTTCCACTTCATGATTGTGTCCCACTTGTTGTTGATTCTTCACAAAAAAAATACAGTTTTATATCTTTATGTTTGAAGCCTGAAATGTGGCAAAAGGTCCCAAAGTTCAAGGGGGCCGAATACTTTCGCAAGGCACTGTATATATATATTTATTAATTTTTTCTTGGGCCTCCATAACTATATCTATTGTTTTTTTGTTGTTTTTTTTTGTTTGTTTTTTTCGAATTGGATTCATCCCCTCTACCACAAGGAACCCCACTAATCCTACCGATGGAAACGCTAATAACAGACCTCCATCCTATGCTAGCTTGTTACCGATGGCCCGGCTAAATCGCCGTGACCCCAACCAACCTCACTACTCACTGGACCCTTTTGATCACTCAACTAAGCCTGCCTCTCCTTAATGTCAACATGCCTTGTCCATTGCTGTTCTGGTTAGTGTTTATTGGCTTATTTCACTGTAGAGCCTCTAGTCCTGCTCACTATACCTTATCCAACCTATTAGTTCCACCACCCACACATGCGATGACATCTCCTGGTTTCAATGATGTTTCTAGAGACAATATCTCTCTCATCATCATTCAATACCTAGGTTTACCTCCACTGTATTCACATCCTACCATACCTTTGTCTGTACATTATACCTTGAAGCTATTTTATCGTCCCCAGAAACCTCCTTTTACTCTCTGTTCCAGACGTTCTAGATGACCAATTCTTATTGCTTTTAGCCATACCCTTATCCTACTCCTCCTCTGTTCCACTGGCGATGTAGAGGTGAATCCAGGCCCTGCAGTGCCTAGCTCCACTCCTATTCCCCAGGCGCTCTCTTTTGATGACTTCTGTAACCGTAATAGCCTTGGTTTCATGCATGTTAACATTAGAAACCTCCTCCATAAGTTTGTTCTATTCACTGCTTAGGAAGACCACCAAAAATTCGGACATTTTCATCCCAAACTACAACATTTTCAGACAAGAACTGCCAAAGGGGGCGGTGTTGCAATCTACTGCAAAGATAGCCTGCAAAGTACTGTCCTACTATCCAGGTCTGTACCCAAACAATATGAACTTCTACTTTTAAAAATCCACCTCTCTAAAAACAAGTCTCTCACCGTTGCCGCCTGCTATAGACCACCCTCTGCCCCCAGCTGTGCTCTGGACACCATATGTGAACTGATTGCCCCCCATCTATCTTCAGAGCTCGTGCTGCTAGGCGACCTAAACTGGAACATGCTTAACACCCCAGCCATCCTACAATCTAAGCTTGATGCCCTCAATCTCACACAAATTATCAATGAACCTACCAGGTACCTCCCCAAAGCCTTAAACACGGGCACCCTCATAGATATCATTCTAACCAACTTGCCCTCTAAATACACCTCTGCTGGCTTCAACCAAGATCTCAGCGATCACTGCCTCATTGCCTGCATCCGTAATGGGTCAGCGGTCAAACGACCTCCACTCATCACTGTCAAACGCTCCCTGAAACACTTCAGCGAGCAGGCCTGTCATGACTTCTGCCGAAGTCGTTGCCTCTCCTTGTTCGGGCGGTGCTCGGCGTTCAACGTCACCGGTCTTCTAGCCATCATTGATCCGTTTTTCATTTTCCATTGGTTTTTTCTTGTCTTACCACACACCTGTTTTCAATCCCATTCATTACCTGTTGTGTATTTAACCCTCTGTTTCCCCTCATGTCTTTGTCAGAGATTGTTTATTTGTTGTGTTGGTGCGCGACGGGTCCTCGTACCCATGTTTTTTCATGTCTTTACTTTTTAGTGTTATGGAGCATGTTCTGTTGACATTTATTAAAAGACTCCATTTTGACTCTCCTGCGCCTGACTTCCCTGCCACCTATACACACGACGCTGACAAGGCCTTTCTAATCGACCTGGCCGGGGTATCCTGGAAGGATATTGATCTCATCCCGTCAGTAGAGGATGCCTAGTTATTTAAAACAATTTTTTTTTAAATTTTTTACATTTATTTATTTATTTTTAAAATGCCTTCCTAACCATCTTAAATAAGCATGCCCCATTCAAGAAATTTAGAACCAGGAACAGATATAGCCCTTGGTTCTCCCCAGGCATGACTGCCCTTAACCAACACAAAAACATCCTATGGCGTTCTGCATTAGCATCGAACATCCCCGGTGATATGCAGCTGTTCAGGGAAGCTAGATACCATTATACACAGGCAGTTAGAAAAGCCAAGGCTAGCTTTTTCAAGCAGAAATTTGCTTCCTGCAACACTAACTCAAAAAAGTTCTGGGACACTGTAAAGTCCATGGAGAATTAGAACACCTCCTCCCAGCTGCCCACTGCACTAAAGATAGGAAACACTGTCACCACTGATAAATCCACTATAATTGAGAATTTCAATAAGCATTTTTCTACGGCTGGCCATGCTTTCCACCTGGCTACTCCTACCCCGGTCAACAGCACTGCACCCCCCCACAGCAACTCGCCCAAGCCTTCCCCATTTCTCCTTCTCCCAAATCCAGTCAGCTGATGTTCTGAAAGAGCTGCAAAATCTGGACCCCTACAAATCAGCCGGGTTAGACAATCTGGACCCTTTCTTTCTAAAATTATCTGCCGAAATTGTTGCCACCCCTATTACTAGCCTGTTCAACCTCTCTTTTGTGTCGTCTGAGATTCCCAAAGATTGGAAAGCAGCTGCGGTCATCCCCCTCTTCAAAGGGGGGAACACTCTTGACCCAAACTGCTACAGACCTATATCTATCCTTCCCTGCCTTTCTAAGGTCTTCGAACGCCAAGTCAACAAACAGATTACCGACCATTTCGAATCTCACCATACCTTCTCTGCTATGCAATCTGGTTTCAGAGCTGGTCATGGGTGCACCTCAGCCACGCTCAAGGTCCTAAACGATATCTTAACCACCATAAGAAGCATTACTGTGCAGCCGTATTCATTGATCTGACCAAGGCTTTCGACTCTGTCAATCACCACATCCTCATCGGCAGACTCGACAGCCTTGGTTTCTCAAATGATTGCCTCGCCGGGTTCACCAACTACTTCTCTGATAGAGTTCAGTGTGTCAAATCGGAGGGTCTGCTGTCCGGACCTCTGGCAGTCTCTATGGAGGTGCCACAGGGTTCAATTCTTGGACCGACTTTCTTCTCTGTATACATCAATGATGTCGCTCTTGCTGCTGGTGAGTCTCCGATCCACCTCTACGCAGACGACACCATTCTGTATACTTCTGGCCCTTCTTTGGACACTGTGTTAACAAACCTCCAGGCAAGCTTCAATGCCATACAACTCTCCTTCCGTGGCCTCCAATTGCTCTTGAATACAAGTAAAACTAAATGCATGCTCTTCAACCGATCGCTGCCCGCACCTGCCTGCCCGTAAAACATCACTACTCTGGACGGCTCTGACTTAGAATACGTGGACAACTACAAATACCTAGGTGTCTGGTTAGACTGTAAACTCTCCTTCCAGACCCACATCTCCAATCCAAAGTTAAATCTAGAATTGGCTTCCTATTTTGCAACAAAGCATCCTTCACTCATGCTGCCAAACATACCCTTGTAAAACTGACCATCCTACCAATCCTCGACTTCGGCGATGTCATTTACAAAATAGCCTCCAATACCCTACTAAATTGGATGCAGTCTATCACAGTGCAATCCGTTTTGTCACCAAAGCCCCATATACTACCCACCATTGCGACCTGTACGCTCTTGTTGGCTGGCCCTCGCTTCATACTCGTCGCCAAACCCTCTGGCTCCATGTCATCTACAAAACCCTGCTAGGTAAAGTCCCCCCTTATCTCAGCTCGCTGGTCACCATAGCATCACCCACCTGTAGCACGCGCTCCAGCAGGTATAGCTCTCTGGTCACCCCCAAAACCAATTATTTCTTTGGCCGCCTCTCCTTCTAGTTCTCTGCTGCCAATGACTGGAACGAACTACAAAAATCTCTGAAACTGGAAACACTTATCTCCCTCACTAGCTTTAAGCACCAACTGTCAGAGCAGCTCACAGATTACTGCACCTGTACATAGCCCACCTATAATTTAGCCTAAACAACTACCTCTTTCCCTACTGTATTTATTTAATTTATTTATTTTGCTCCTTTGCACTCCATTATTTTTATTTCTACTTTGCACATTCTTCCACTGCAAATCTACCATTCCAGTGTTTTACTTGCTATATTGTATTTACTTTGCCACCATGGACTCTTTTTTTGCCTTTACCAAAAGGCAAAACATTGTATATAGACTTGTTTATACTGTATTATTGACTGTATGTTTGTTTTACTCCATGTGTAACTCTGTGTCGTTAACCATGCCTACATGGTTAAATAAAGGTGAAATAAAAATAAATAAATAAATAAAATATTATGTATGTTTGTAATAGTGTGTTATATGTGAAAATGTGTTCGTATTATACATTGTATTTCAATGTTTAAGACTTGGAAAATTTGTCCAAATGGGGACTAAAAGAGATCCTAATCAAATCAAAAATCAAATCAAATAACTATTTTTGATTCCAGGTAGAGCTCTTTTGGGTTCCATGTGGAACCCTCTATGGTAAGGGTTCCCTTTATTCCTAAGAGTGTAGTTCTAAAACAAAGACTTTGTTGAAGGGCGCCCTTGTCCTCTCCTCCCTGGATGTCACTGACAATCATTATGAGCAGCTTGTAAACATAAAACTGCACTTATAGCCCAAATGTATTTTTGTTCATGTCTGAATTACCAACATGATCTCAAACATTAAAATTTAATTTGGGTCACAACAAAATTTCAAAAAGATTCCAACTTTGCCAACTTACACTCAAATTAACCCAACACATGAATTATCCATATGTAGCAGCAGACATGATAATTCCTCAAATATAAACCTTCTATCCAACTATCTTGATTCCCACTATGCAATTTAGATTATACTAATATTTTCACATTTGTTTTTTAAAGGGGTAAGGGATTTGAAAAAACAACAGAGCAGTCTGTTGTTTTTCAAATCCCAATCAAAGCATTGTTTGATCTCGACATTTCCACTCATCAAAAACACACTAAAGAGAGTTGAAGAATGATTCATCAGAAGTCCACAGGGTCCTCTCTCTTCCAATGGTTTAATATTCCACCTGTCAATCAACCAACCTGTGCACCCGGGTGAAATGTCTATCCCTAGTCAGTCTCAGAGGTGGTCTGGCTCATTACTATGTAAATCCTCTTCATTGTCATAGATTCCCTCTTCCCCACTGTCTGCTTGAAATTCAAAACAACAACAGACATTACACGTTCTGTAATGGCTCAATTCAAATCTAAAGAGAGCCCACATTGCTGTCTTTGCCGGCAAGATCTTACAGTGTCCCTTCTAAATTGGACGTATTACGGATGAACGTCTATTTTCGATGCATTCATTCTGTGTGGTGACAGGGGTAAGTCCGCGTGGTTACAGGGTTAAAACTGAAGCAACTCAAAGGTTAACAGTTTAGGTATTAATTCAGAGTGATTAAGGTTAGGGCTGTGGTTCGGGGATGGCTAAACACAATAACGTATTTGTTTCCCTCAACTATCGTCAAGTATTCTCACGGCTTGTGACAGCACTGCGAATTGTGGTGGTACAGTGGTCTAAGCAGTACATTCCAGTTCTGAGCATAACAAGTTTGCATCCAGAGCGGGGCAATCATTTTTATGCCAAGAAAGGCATATATCAATGTTTTCAGGACCTTTTTAAAACATCAGAAAATGTATATTTCTAGTGATCAGGCTGGTCTGTGCACTCTTTTCATCATGTACAGTATTGCTCTACTTTCAAATACCACATTTCTATATTCATTTGAGTGTACTAGCTATCATGACAACAGCCCACTGGGCACAGATGTCAGTTCAACGTCTAGTTTTGATTTTCATTCGGTTGAGTTGTCAACTAACGCAAATTCAACGTGAAATCAACAACAAATGTCACCATGTCATTGGATTTAGGTTAAAAGCTGGGTGTAATAAATACGAATTGCCCTTACATTGATGACTTTATGCAATTCCTAATCAGTTTTCAATGTTGATTCAACGTCGTCACATAAATTATTTTGGGTTGAAATGACATGGAAACAATGTTGATTCAACCAGCAGAAGATGGCAGCTGGCTACACAAGACTTAAGATCAGCCAACTCAGTAACGCCTTCTCAATCTGGTGACGTAAATATGATATATATTGTTAATTAAATGTATACAAGATCAAGCCAAAAGACTAGTTGGAATGAATTTACCATGGTTCACCAAGTGTTGAGAAATGTCACCTTGCTCTCACTGTACTCTATTCACCATGTACAGTTCCTATTCAGTTTTCAATGTTGATTCAACGTCATCACATAATTTAATTTAAAAAAACTGTCTTTTGGCTTGATCTTGTATACATTTAATTAACAATGTAAATCATATTTTGGTCACCAGATTGAGAAGGCGTTACTGAGTTGGCTGATCTTTAGTCTTGTGTAGCCAGCTGCCATCTTCTGCTGTTCACTCCAAGAAGCCAGGACATCAAGGCTTCCTGCCTCTGAATAGGTCAACCCAGGTAGTATTAAAGGGGACACAATCACATAACCAGATCTGCGTACCAGGCAGGTAGAAAGCACAGGCATTTATAAAGAAAAACCCAATTTTGCCGCTCAATCATTCTCGCTCTGATCCACCAACATGCCACCTGATGTCGTGTGTGTGTGTGTGTGTGTGTGTGTGTGTGTGTGTGTGTGTGTGTGTGTGTGTGTGTGTGTGTGTGTGTGTGTGTGTGTGTGTGTGTGTGTGTGTGTGTGTGTGTGTGTGCCTCTCAGCTGCCTCTCACTCTAACCTGCTGTCAGCGGGTTATTTTCCCCATCAACAAGGCTTAATTACTGAACTGCCCCCTAGCCGTCTGGGGACTTGGGCCCTGACCTAGGTGGATGTCATTATCATTACCCATAGACAGACACACACAGACACAGACACATGCACACACACGTGCACACGCATACACACACACAGTCCTACTGTATTGTCCTCCACATTGCATTGTTACACAGAGGACCTTACCATGTACAGCAGGTAGGAGACTGCCACATACCTGGGAAAGGAATTACGTTTTACTGCGGGATGCGTCCTAAATGGTACCCTATTCCCTATATTGTGCACTTCTTTTGACCAGGGAACATAGAGCTCAAAAGCATAGGAAATAGCGTTCCCTTTGAGATGCAAGCCTGCATGATTCATACAGTATCTGACACGTTATGCCAACTTTGTCTCACCTGTCCACGGTATTAGTCAGTTCAGAGAAGTTAGAAAACCTGGCAAGGTGTGGGTGTGGTGAATCTGTAATGCTGCACACTGAGTCAGGTCTTCACTGTTCATCATTCAGACAAAAGCGTTTTGAAGAAGAGACATAGATCAGCATTCATTACATCTATGATTTGACAAGCTTCAGCTTTGAAACATGTCAAGGTCATTCTCCTGACATGACTGTAAGAGAGAGCGAGGGAGAGATTAAGGACAACTTTAACTATGTACAGACTCAGTGAGCATAGCCTTGCTATTGAGAGAGGCCGTCGTAGGCAGACCTGGCTCTCAAGAGAAGTCAGGCTATGTGCACACTGCCCACAAAATAAAGTGGAAACTGAGCTGCACTTCCTAACCTCCTGCCAAATGTATGACCATATTAGAGACACATATTTCCCTCAGATTACACAGACCCACAAAGAATCCGAAAACAAACCCAATTCTGATAAAGTCCCATATCTAATGGGTGTATAACCACAGTGTGCCATCACCACAGCAATATTTGTGACCTGTAACCACAAGAAAAGTGCAACCAGTGAAGAATGAACACCATTGTAAATACAACCCATATTTATGTTGATTTATTATCCCTTTTTTACTTTAACTATTTGCACATACACTGTATATAGATACAATATGACATTTGAAATGTCTTTAATGTTCACTGTTCATGTCACGACTCCGACCGAAGGTGGCTCCCCTTCCCGTTCGGGTGGCGCTCGGCGGTCGTCGTCGCCGGCCTACTAGCTGCCACTGATTATTTCCTCCCCCTCCTTATGTGTTTATTGAGTGCACCTGTTTTGAGTTGGATAATATTAGTGAGGCTTTATTAGTCAGCCGGCCCGCCTGGTTCCTTGTGCGGGATTAATTATTGTGACCTTCTGTTTCGTGTAAACTTGTGTGCACGTCTGTGAGTTACGTGCTTTCCCATTTCGTGGGTTTTTCCTGGACAGTTTAAGTCCCCCTGTTTGGGGCGTTTGTTTTGTATTTCGCCCTGTGTTTTCGTGGGGTTGGCTTATGTTCGCCGTTGTTGTGCATTAAAATAGCACTCCCCTGAACTCTCTGCTTCATGCGCCTGACTTCTCACCCACTACACTCAGAACGTTACAGTTCATTTTAATTGTTTATTTCACTTTTGTTTATTATCTACTTCACTTGCTTTGGCAATGTTAACATATGTTTCCCATGACATTAAAGCCCTTGAATTGAATTGAGAGAGAAATAATTGAGAGAAAGAGAAATAAAGATAAATAAATACAGCAGACTATCATTGTTGATGAATTGATAATCTAGGAGATATCAAGAAGCTTGCTTTAAGTCTGACATTTCTTCCAAATTCCCTTGAAAACGAAGCATGGGTGTCACGCCCTGACCGTAGAGAGCCTTTTAATGTCTCTATTTGGTTTGGTCAGGGTGTGATTTGGGGTGGGCATTCTATGTTTTGTTTTCTATGATTTTGTGTTTCTATGTTTTGACCGGGTATGGTTCTCAATCAGGGACAGCTGTCTATCGTTGTCTCTGATTGGGAACCATACTTAGGTAGTCCTTTTTCCTCCTTTCTGTGTGGGAAGTTGGCTTTGTTTGTTGGCACTATAGCCTTAAGCGTCACGGTTGTTTTTGTATTGTTTATTGTTGGCGTCATCCTAAATAAAGAGGGAATGTGTACGCTCACCACGCTGCACCTTGGTCCAGTTCTTTCGACAGCCGTGACAATGGGATTTCAACAGGCATGCACCCACACTTCAGGCTATTCTCTTCCCTAGACTGCACAGTAGTTGGCTGCACCTAAATTGGGGAGGAAGGTCTCGTTGTAATGGCTGGAACAGAATCAGTGAAATGGTATCAAATACTGTAGATCAAACACATGGTTTCCATGTTTAGTGCCATTCCATTGGTGCCGTTCCGGCCATTATTAACTTCTTTGGGATAGGGGGCGGTATTTTGACGTCCGGATGAAAAGCGTGTCCAAAGTAAACTGCCTGCTGCTCAGGCCCGGAAGCTAGGGTATGCATATAATTGGCAGATGGGGATAGAAACACTCTAAAGTTTCTAAAACTGTTAAAATAATGTATGTGAGTATAACAGAACTGAAATGGCAGGCGAAACCCAGAGGACAAAAAAAATAAAATTCAGCATACCACTGATTTCAATGACTACCACTTTTATAATAGGGCGAAATGGTCCCCGATTGCAGTTCCTAGGGCTTCCACTAGATGTCAACAGTCTTTAGAAAGAGTTTCAGGCTGGTTTTTGGAAAAATGAGGGAGAAGTTGTAGTTTTTCTAAGTGGCTCCCATTTTGGCTGTAGTGTTTCCAAGTGCATGGCCGAGAGAGAGCATTCTTTTTGTTTATCTCCGGTAAAGACAATAACGATTCTCCGTCTTAAATTTGATTGTTTATTTGCATATTAGGGTACCTATGATTTGATTATAAACGTTGATAGACTTGTTTGGATAAGTTTATTGGTAACGTTTGGGATTCATTTTGAATGCATTTTGAAGGAGGGAAACCGAGGGGATTATTGACTGAAGCGCGCCAGCTAAACTGAGTTTTTCAGTATAAAGAAGGAATTTATCGAAACAAAAGGACCATTTGTAATGTAACTGGGACATTTTGGAGTGCCAACAGAAGAAGATCTTCAAAGGTAAGGCATATATTATATCGCTATTTCTGACTTTCGTGTCGCAACTCCCTGGTTGAAAATGATTTGTTATGCATTTGTGTGCTGGACGCTGTCCTCAGATAATCGCATGGTTTGCTTTCACCGTAAAGCCCTTTTGAAATCTGATTAACAACAAGTTAAGATGTATTTTTATGTATTGCACTTGTGATTTCATGACAGCTTAATATGTATAGTCATTTAATTTGAATTTGGCGCTCTGCCATTTCACCGGATGTTGGCCAGGTGGGACGCTACCGTCCCAAGTATCCATAAGAAGTTTTAAGAGCCTTCCTCCCCTCAGCGGCCTCCTGTGCTAGATACTACACGTTCTCCCACTACACAGACACCAGACAATAAAACCAGTAGTTATCCCACTACACAGACAATAAAACCAGTGAAGTAGTTCCTGCACTACACAGACACCAGACAATAAAACCAGTGAAGTAGTTCTCCCACTACACAAAAGAAACAGTGAAGTAGTTCTCCCACTACACAAACAATAAAAACAGTGAAGTAGTTCTTCCACTACACAGACACCAGACCATAAAACCAGTGGAGTAGTTCTCCCACTACACAGACACCAGACAATAAAACCAGTGATGTAGTTCTCCAATACAATACAGCTGAGCCAGCAGCATTGGTGGAAAGATCTTTACAGCTGGACGACTGACCATGAGAGACATTGGAAGAAGTTAGAAGTTCCTCTTAACCAACAGTACTTCAATTTGTGTCAATACGGTATAGAAAATGTCTATTAAATTAAAGCCATGCTTATTGGATGGAGAGTAATCAATACATTGTGTTTTCTGCATACACTTGATTAGGTCAGTCTCTCAAATGGCATCCAATTCCCTATATAGTGCACTACTGTACTTTTGACCAAAGTCAAAAGGTCAAAAGTAATGCACTATTAGGGAATAGGATGCCATTAGAGACACTGCATACCGTAACCTTGGCTCATTGATTTGACTGACTAAAGAATTATGTGCTTTGAGAGACTAGTCAAGGACCATATCACCTCCACCCTACCTGACACCCTAGACCCACTCCAATTTGCTTACCGCCCCAATAGGTCCACAGACGACGCAATCGCAATCACACCGCACACTGCCCTAACCCATCTGGACAAGAGGAATACCTATGTAAGAATGCTGTTCATCAACTACAGCTCAGCATTTAACACCATAGTACCCTCCAAACTCGTAATTAAGCTTGAGAACCTGGGTCTCGACCCTGCCCTGTGCAACTGGGTCCTGGACTTCCTGACAGGCCGCCCCCGGGTGGTGAGGGTAGGTAACAACATCTCCACCCCGCTGATCCTCAACACTGGGGCCCCACAAGGTTGCGTTCTCACCCCTCTCCTGTACTCCCTGTTCACCCACGACTGTGTGGCCATGCATGCCTCCAACTCAATCATCAAGTTTGCAGACGACACTACAGTGGTAGGCTTGATTGCCAACAACGATGAGACGGCCTACAGGGAGGATGTGAGGGCCCTCGGAGTGTGGTGCCAGGAAAATAACCTCACACTCAATGTCAACAAAACAAAGGAGATGATCGGAAACAACAGGGAGCAGCCCCCTATCCACATCGACGGGACAGTAGTGGAGAGGGTGGAAAGTTTTAAGTTCCTCTGCATACACATCACAGACAAACTGAAATGGTCCACCCACAGTGTGGTGAAGAAGGCGCAGCAGTGCCTCTTCAACCTCAGGAGGCTGAAGAAATTCGGCTTGTCACCAAAAACACTCACAAACTTTTACAGATGCATAATTGAGAGCATCCTGTCGGGCTGTATCACCGCCTGGTACGGCAACTGCTCTGCACATAACCGTAAGGCTCTCCAAAGGGTAGTGAGGTCTGCACAACGCATCACCGGGGGCAAACTACCTGCCCTCCAGGACACCTACACCACTTGATGGCACAGGAAGGGCAAAAAGATTATCAACGACAACAACCACCCGAGCCACTGCCTGTTCATCCCGCTATCATCCAGAAGGCGAGGTCAGTACAGGTGCATCAAAGCGGGGACTGAGAGACTGAAAAACAGCTTCTATCTCAAGGCCATCAGACTGTTAAACAGCCATCACTAACATTGAGTGGCTGCTGCCAACACACTGACTCAACTATAGCCACAAATTGATGTAATAAATGTATCACTAGCCACTTTAAACAATGCCACTTTTTATAATGTTTACATACCCAACATTACTCATCTCATATGTATATACTGTATTCTATACCATCTACTGCATCTTGCCTTGCCTATGCCGTTCGACCATCACTCATTCATATATTTTTATGTACATATTCTTATTCATTCCTTTACACTTGTGTGTATAAGGTATAAGGTAGTTGTTGTGAAATTGTTAGATTACTTGTTAGATATTACTGCATGGTCGGAACTAGAAGCACAAGCATTTTCGCCACACTCGCATTAACATCTGATAACCATGTGTATGTGACCAATGAAATGTGATTTGATTTGAGCAGCGTGCCACCGTCATCACCACATCTTAATTACTCGGGGGGCCAATTGGCCATTTATGCTGCACATATCGCATGTGAGCCAGAGGGGCTCTCTGACTGGAGCTGCTTGCTGCTGCGCTGTGACCCACATACCTGCCTGGCTGCCTGAGGGAACTGCTTTGTTTTCCCCTTAAAAATTGATGATATGGGAGGCTGTGATTTGGAGGAGAAGGTGGAGGAGGGACGGGGGATGAGGAGAGTGCTGTGAGGATGGGGGGTGGCACATCAGATAAATAATTATTTGAAAACGGGAGGAAGGCGGGCCACAAAAAAAAGTAATATTGCTAGCTATCGCTACTGCTCTCTCAATCATTATTTTTTGACTTTCTCTACCAGGGGTTCTGTATGGACTTTATACGCTTTATGATCAAGTGTGTTTCTCTTTCTTCTGAAGGCTGACATAAAGTATTCACACCCCTTTTACTTTTTTTCACATTTTGTGTCACAGATCTACAGAGATCTGATCCCGATGCAGCTGCATCTCAGTGCTATAGGCGTCACTACAGACCCTGGTTCGGTCCCGGGCTGTACCACAACCTTAATGTGAGAGGCTGGTCTGAGGGCTTGTAGGCGGCATTGTCACAGCATCATCGGACTGAGCTTATTGTCGTTACAGGCAATCTCAATGCTGTGTGTTACAGGGAAGACATCCTCCTGGTACCCTTCCTGTAGGCTCATCCTGATATGACCCTCCAGCATGACAATGCCATCAGCCATACAAATCAAATCAAAGTTTATTTGTCACTTGCGCCGAATACAACAGGTGTACAACTTACAGTTACATGCTTACTTACAGGCTCTAACCAATAGTGCAGAAAAGGTATTAGGTGAACAATGGGTAGGTAAAGAAATAAAACAACAGTAAATATACAGGCTATATACAGTAGTGAGGCTATATACAGTAGCGAGGCTACATACAAACACCGGTTAGTCAGGCTGATTGAGGTAGTATGTAGATATGGTTAAAGTGACTATGCATACATGATGAACAGAGAGTAGCAGTAGCTCTAAAAGAGGGGTTGGCGGGTGGTGGGTGGGACACAATGCAGATAGCCCCGGTTAGCCAATGTGCGGGAGCACTGGTTGGTCGTCCCAATTGAGGTGGTATGTACATGAATGTATAGTTAAAGTGACTATTCATATATGATAAACAGAGAGTAGCAGCAGCGTAAAAAGAGGGGGCGGGGAGAGGGGGGGGCACACACTGCTCGTTCTGTGCGTGATTTCCTGCAAGACAGGAATGTCAGTGTTCTGCCATGGCCAGCAAAGAGCCCGGATCTCAATCCCATTGAGCACGTCTGGGACCTGATGGATCAGTGGGTGAGGGCTAGGGCCATTCCCCCAAGAAATGTCCGTAAACTTGCAGGTGCCTTGGTGGAAGAGTGGGGTAACATCTCACAGCAAGAACGGGCAAATCTGGTGCAGTCCATGAGGAGGAGGAGCACTGCAGTACTTAATGCAGCTGGTGGCCACACCAGATTCTGACTGTTACTTTTGATTTTGACCCCCCCTTTGTTCAGGGACAAATTATTCAATTTCTGTTCGTCACATGTCTGTGGAACTTGTTCAGTTTATGTCTCAGTTGTTGAATCTTGTTATGGTCATACAAATATCTTACACATGTTAAGTTTGCTGAAAATAAATGCAGTTGACAGTGAGAGGACATTTCTTTTTTTGCTGAGTTTATATATACATTATACACACACACACACACACATTCTATTCTGACATTTCACATTCTTAAAATAAAGTGGTGATCCTAACTGACCTAAGACAGGGCATTTTTTACTAGGATTGAATCAAGAATTGTGAAAAACTGAGCGGAAATGTATTTGGCTAAGGTGTATGTAAACTTCTGACTTCAACTGTAGTGCACTATAAAGACCATAGGGTGCGCCATTCGGGATGCAGCCTTAGTTTGGTTAGTTCCAGATACAGAAGCTCCCTAGTCGCTGTATCACCTGCCTCAACCAGTTTCGGACTCTATGTTTCACATTGATCTACTCCATGCATGACCCAATTACAGTATTATATTGACCCCTTGTTCTCAGTCACATGCCAATCCATGTCTCCATCTCTCTGATCCAATTTCACCTAAATAACTGTCTATCTAATCAAAGTTCTGTTTGTATTGTGTGTTTTATTCCTGAGGGGGAATCATTACTTCTGTATGTTTATAGCCTTATAAACAAAGGAAATATCAAACCGAGCCATTACGCAAGATGACCTCTTCTTTCAACTCCCCTACTAGTTCATCTCATCACCAGATTCTTCCATCACTTTCATATTCTTCTGCCTTTCATATTCAACCACGGTTCCATATCCCCCTCTCCGTCTTACACACTCAACACTTCAGAATGTTCTGCTTAGTGCCACCACCCAATGGTTTATGAGAGGTGCAATCGCACTCCAGCGCACTGTTTTTCCACGGTTTGAATATATCCCAGATGATGTATTTTATGAATTGCCGTGTCAAAGTTTGCAAGTGTTACCTAATTGCAGAGAGGGCGGAGAGATTGTAAAAACATAACTTTGTGTTAACTAGACCTTACTCTAATCTCCCTGATCCTTAACATAGCAGTAAGAAACTCCGGTATGAAGTAGACAACAAAGAAAGTCATAAAACCATACTATGAGTCTGTTTATTATTCCTCAGCCTTACTCCCTGTAGGATGTAGAGGGCCACAGCTGTCAGGCTGTCTGGTCCTTCTCTCTGAAACATGCCTCTAGCTCTTCTTGGTGCCCCTGGGGCTTTCTTCTTGGGTTGGTGGGCCTCGATCAGATGGATACTGTGACGCTTGATCTCCTCGACAGGGCGCAGTCCTCCTCCAGACTGCGGAACTGGAACGTGTCTGAGACGGAAGAAGGGAGCAGGTGATAGAGGAGCTATTAGACACAACAAACCAGAAAACACTATTAGCAAAGCACTAAACAGCCATTATGCAAACATGCAGGAATGGATTCCAGCTGTTAATAAGCTGTTGTTTACAATAGACTTAAAGCCATGCAGAACAATACATCCAAGAAAAAAACATACCTTCTGAGACGCTGTTGTACACTGGGCTGCTGGCCCTTTTGAGGTTTCTGGGCTCCATCATGATGCTCTGCTCCAGGAAGCTCCACACCTGAGGTGAGAGGTAAGAGACCAGGGGGGTGAGACCAGGGGGGTGAGACCAGGGGGGTGAGACCAGAGGGGAGAGACCAGAGGGGTGAGACCAGAGGGGTGAGACCAGAGGGGTGAGACCAGAGGGAAGAGACCAGAGGGGTGAGACCAGAGGGGAGAGACCAGAGGGGTGAGACCACAGGGGAGAGGGGTGAGACCAGAGGGGAGAGGGGTGCGACCACAGGGGTAAGAACAGAGGGGAAAGGGGTGAGACAACAGGGGAGAGGGGTGAGACCAGAGGGGAAAGAGGTGAGACCACAGGGGTAAGAACAGAGGGGAAAGGGGTGAGACCACAGGGGAGAGGGGTGAGACCACAGGGGAGAGGGGTAAGATCCAAGATCAAGATAAAAACATTTGCTTTAGAATCCTCTCTATTCCTGAATAACATCACCAAGGGCTAGTTTCTATAATGAGAACAGTAGTGGTCCAAGAACAGAGCCTTGAGGAATGCCCAAACACATTTTCTGGCTGATAGGTGACCAGGGGATTGTTTTTCTTGGTGACCACGAAAGGGCCAGATGAGACTGAGCTGTCCATCTAAAATGACTACCATGACATGCACACAGCTAATCCTGAAGAACAGGTTGTTGACACCCTGCTCTACCCCATGCAGCACAGATTGGGCCTTGCCCAGCTTGGCTTCCCATTGGCTGCAACGATCCTCTTCCTGCTCAAGCTCCACCTGCATTTCCTCCTTCAGCTGCTCAAACCTTGAGAAAAACACAGAGGGTGAATCTCAATTGTGTTTCCTCGATTCCTCACATGCCCTCTCCTCGCCTCCTTTTGCAAAACCCATTAGAGAAGAAGGTCTGAGGCCTGAGATCTGAGATCTGAAGGACCTTCAGATCTTCTCCTCTATTTCTATGGATGATACAGAAGTATTTTTTTTCTTCTATGGCTCGACTGTACCTGTCGGAACCGGGTCCAGCGCTGAACTTGAGTTGGGCGTACTGGAGCTCAAGGGTAGCCAGAGTCTCCATGCTCTTTCTGACCAGCTCCTCACACTGGGTTATCTGGGTGTGCAGCTGCTCCCTGGTGGCCTTCTGAGAGGCCAGCTGTGTCTCCAGCTCCTAGACAGACAGGTAGACGACACATACTCAGCCTTGAGAGACTACCGGCACCAGTATTTCTAATATTGAGTTGCAGCCCCCTTTTGCACTCAGAACAGACTCAATTCATCGAGGCATGGACTCTGCAAGGAGTTGAAAGCCTTCCACCGGAATGCTGGCCCATGTTGACTCCAATGCTTCCCACGGTTGTGTCAAGTTGGCTGGATGTGCTGTCGGTGGTGGATCATTCTTGATACACTCGGGAAACTGTTGAGCGTGTAAAACCCAACAGCGTTGCAGTTCTTGACGCACACAAACCGGTGTGCCGGGCATCTACTACCGTACCCAGTTCAAAGGCACTTAAATCTTTTGTCTTGCACTTTCCCCCACTGAATGGCACAAATACACAATCCATGTCTCAATTGTCTCAAGGCTTAAAAATCCTTCTTTAACCTGTCTCCTCCCTTTCATCTACACTGATTGAAGTGAATTTAACATGTGACATCAATAAGGGATCATAGCTTTCACCTGGATTCCCCTGGTCAGCTATGAAAACCCAACTGACATTTACTCCTGAGGTACTGACCTGTTCCACCCTCTATAACCACCTTGATTATCTATGAACGCTTGAACATCTTGGCCATGTACTCTTATAATCTCCACCCGGAACAGCCAGAAGAGGACTGGCCACCTTTTAGAGCCTGGTGCCTCTCTAGCTTTCTTCCTAGGTTCCTGCCTTCCTAGGGAGTTTTTCCTAGCCAGTGTGCTTCTACATCTGCATTGCTTCCTGTTTAGGGTTTTAGGCTGGGTTTCTGTATAAGCACTTTGTGACATCTGCTGATGTAAAAAGGGCTTTGTATATAAATCTGATTTGAGTCAGTCTATGCCGTGGATAGAGCATGTGCTCCTAATGTTATGTACACAGTGTATATATGCAGTTAAAGAAAATGACTTTTTACTCCAAACATTTTCCCTGACACCCAAAAGTACTACATTTTGAATGCTTAGCAAGACAGGAAAATGGTCCAATTCACACACCTAGCAAGAGAATATCCCTGGTCATCCCTACTGCCTCTGATCTGGAGGACTCACTAAACACAAATGATTCGTTTGTAAATTATGTCTGAGTGTTGGCTGCCGGTAAATAAATAAACACGAGAAAAATCTGGTTTGCTTAATACAAGGAATGTGAAATTGTTTCTACTTTTACTTTGTTACTTCAGTATATTTGAGCAATTACATTTACTTTTGATACTTCAGTACATTTGAAACCAAGTACTTTTAGACTTTCACTCAAGTAGTGTTTTGCTCGGTGACTCACTTTCACTTGAGTCATTTTCTATTAAGGTATCTTTACTTTTACTCAAGTATGACAACTGGGTACTTCTTCCACCACTGGCAACGTGTGGATGACCTTTTTGTTCAGCGAGACTATCAGGTCAGGTACCAGGCCTAGGGTGTGTTTGAATACCTTTGTATTTTATGTCATGTCAAACCTACCGTAAGTGCTCCAATATATTACATTTAATAAAAACTACAACACCCCAGTGTGGTTAGACATTACTGCAACGTAACTCAACAAAATGAAACAACTACATCAATGCGTCATGGGAAATAACAAAGGGCTGTTTGCAACAGTGGCTTATATTAAAACGTTAGATTAATGATAGGCAACACACGCTGCTTATTAGAAGTTGTGTATATAGTAGGGCTAAATGATCCACGTGGGCCACCATACCTGCAGATCAGTGCAGCTGAGGGCTTCTCTCAGAGCATCAATATCCTCCACCAGTTTGAAGACGGACTGTGTCGTAATGGGGGACGCGACGGTCTGCTGGGCTGCAGGGGGAGAACACAACACAGGCACACATCATTTCAGCATCAATCCCAATGCAGAACATGGGGAAATACAATGTGAGCACCTGAAAACCGGCAACACGATGAATATGGATATCATTACATATTGCCTTTGCTCATGCAAAGTTATGTATGATTCAGAATACTACTGTCTTCAAGATAGAGTACTATTTGGACATCGGCGAACTGATATTTACTGTATTTAATGCATAAGTGTCTGTGGTGTAAGATCATCTGATGTAATACCTCTGATAGGGGCTGTATCTTCAGCCAGTCCTTCTCTGGTAGACGACCCTCTCCAACCCTATAAAACAACAACACTCACTGACTGCAATAGGCATTTAAGTGTCCCTCTTGACTAACATGTTCACTTTCAATCTTTTCTTACATTCTCCTGTTCTCTCGCTGTTTCCCACAGGTCCATCCCTCTCACTCTTTATTTGTCTCTCTCTCTCTTTGTTTCTCTGTTCCACACAGGCCCATCTTTCTCCTTCCCTTTCCCTCCCTATTTCTCTCTTCCTCCATCTTGCCCTCTGTCTCTCCCTCCAGCTCCCCCTCCATCTCTCTCTCCGTCTCTTCCTCTCTCACCTGCTCTTTCAACTTCTGAGCTACTCTGCTGCTCCGTCGCTCTCCCTCCCTCTCTCTCTCCAGCCGACCCTCCACCTCCTTCTCTTTCGCTCCCCTCCTTTCAGTCAACTCTTTCTCTATCATTCTGCGTTCCACCATTAGCTGCCTCTCCACGTGAACCAGCTGACTCTGGTGGCGAAAGACAGACAGACAGACACGTCATACAATTGTAGTGGGAAAATACATACTGGAATTCATGACGAGTCATGGCTGGTATTCAGATGAGCCTGACCTTCTTTCTCTTATTTTCTTCCCAATCACACAAAGACATGTAGCCAATGTGTGTAATAAAATTGATAGCACTTACAAGTAAACAGCACACAATGGGCAAGTGGGAGCTAAAAGTTAACGGTCCCCCAGATTTGCCTTACCTTAGTGCAGTCCACTGCAGCCACTGCGGTGTAAGACATGTGCGCCACCTTTCCTAGCTCTGACTGCCCGCCGACCACTGAGTTCTGCAGCTGATCCAGAGCCATGGGCATCTCACACACCTCCTGAACTAGAAACAAATGACCCAAACACGGGTCATAGTGGAACTAGATTTGTCTGCTTCCCAAATAGATTATATTCTATATATAGTGCACTACTTTTGACCAGGGCTCATAGGGCTCTTGTCAGAAGTAGTGGGGTCCCATTTGAGACACAACTCTGCCAGTCCTACATAGTCACACTAACTGCAGCATATTTCCCAAGGGAGACTTGAATTCAATGTTGACAATTTAATTAGATTTAATGTCCACAAAGAAGGGCTGATATCTGTGAATGTGTAAGTGTTGCACACCCGATGTAGGTGGTTGCAGACTCGCAGGTAGGTTTTTTGGATCCTCTCAGCCTCTGTGATTTTGATGGTCATCTTTTCTAGGCTGTTCTCCAGCTGTCTCACACGCTACCAGGGGACAATAGAACACAAACGTCAACACACAAGAAAAATCTTAAACATGATGTCTAGGATCTAGGATCCAAGACATCATTCACTTGAGTCTTGTAATAAGTCAAGGTCACTCAATGTCAACTTTAAGTACCATGGACAAGGCCCTTCTTACACTAACTCCACTAAGCAGTCAAAACTGTGTGTGGTGCTGTCCATGGTTCTGAAAGATCACACTGCTTTCTTCCAAAGTAGGTTTTTGGGAACAATTGAGTCTGTGAGATGCTAGCTCTTTAAAGGGGATGTCGCAAATGGCACCCTGTCCTCTATATAGTGTCACCTGGTCGTAGTGCTGCTCGTCATCATCCAATATGGAGTCCAGCTCCAGGACCTTCATGTCCGGCTCCATCTCCAGCAGCTGTGACTCCTTGGCCCTGACAGCAAACCTCAGCCTGTTGTGCTGCTCTATCAGACTACACTGTCGACACTTCTCCCGCTCCACAACACTCTACACACACACACACACACACACACACACACACACACACACACACACACACACACACACACACACACACACACACACACACACACACACACACACACACACACACACACACACACACACACACACACACGCTGGCATATTATATACAAGTTGATATGTACAACTGGGCTATTAAAAAAATGAGATGCCTTCACAAAGCTAATATTGTCTATGCACGGGTTACTACAAGCTTGCCACCTCTCTCTCTGCCTGAGCTCAAGTTATGTAGGCCTACCTCCATTGATGGTCCAGGCTTGGGCAGTGACCTGCCCAGGGTGCATCTACCTTGTGGAGCTTTCTGATCATTCTCTAAGATCTCCTTTGCAGCATGGTACTCTGCCTGGGTCTGCAGCTCTGAACCCAGGTGGATATCAAACAACATACACAAGAGGGGTGATAAGTATAATCACTGCAATCTATAGAGCATTTCATGGGCAACAGAGTACATTTTATGTATTATATATTCTGCAATACAATTATGTCAAGGTGTGACTGATAGCCATTCTCTCTCATATACATATATATATATATATACAGTGGGGCAAAAAATTATTTAGTCAGCCACCAATTGTGCAAGTTCTCCCATTTAAAAAGATGAGAGAGGCCTGTCATTTTCATCATAGGTACACTTAAACTATGACAGACAAAATGAGAAAAAAAATTCTGGAAAATCACATTGTAGGATTTTTAATGAAAATCACATTAATTATATGTGTATATATATATATATATATATATATATATATATATATATAATATATATGTGTATATTCAACTGTAATATATATATGTGTATATATATATATATATATATATATATATATATGTATATACCAGCTTTATGAGGTAGTAACCAGGAATGCATTTCTTAAAAGTTAATTTGTGGAATTTCTTTCCTTCTTAATGCATTTGATCCGATCAGTTGAACCAATACTTTAACTTTAATTTTGCCAAGTCGGTTAGGACATCTAACCAACGTATGTCGATGTATGTATATATATATATATATATATGTATATATATACAGTGCCTTGCGAAAGTATTCGGCCCCCTTGAACTTTGCGACCTTTTGCCACATTTCAGGCTTCAAACATAAAGATAGAAAACTGTATTTTTTTGTGAAGAATCAACAACAAGTGGGACACAATCATGAAGTGGAACGACATTTATTGGATATTTCAAACTTTTTTAACAAATCAAAAACTGAAAAATTGGGCGTGCAAAATTATTCAGCCCCCTTAAGTTAATACTTTGTAGCGCCACCTTTTGCTGCGATTACAGCTGTAAGTCGCTTGGGGTATGTCTCTATCAGTTTTGCACATCTAGAGACTGACATTTTTTCCCATTCCTCCTTGCAAAACAGCTCGAGCTCAGTGAGGTTGGATGGAGAGCATTTGTGAACAGCAGTTTTCAGTTCTTTCCACAGATTCTCGGTTGGATTCAGGTCTGGACTTTGACTTGGCCATTCTAACACCTGGATATGTTTATTTTTGAACCATTCCATTGTAGATTTTGCTTTATGTTTTGGATCATTGTCTTGTTGGAAGACAAATCTCCGTCCCAGTCTCAGGTCTTTTGCAGACTCCATCAGGTTTTCTTCCAGAATGGTCCTGTATTTGGCTCCATCCATCTCCCCATCAATTTTAACCATCTTCCCTGTCCCTGCTGAAGAAAAGCAGGCCCAAACCATGATGCTGCCACCACCATGTTTGACAGTGGGGATGGTGTGTTCAGTTGTGTTGCTTTTACGCCAAACATAACGTTTTGCATTGTTGCCAAAGAGTTCTATTTTGGTTTCATCTGACCAGAGCACCTTCTTCCACATGTTTGGTGTGTCTCCCAGGTGGCTTGTGGCAAACTTTAAACGACACTTTTTATGGATATCTTTAAGAAATGGCTTTCTTCTTGCCACTCTTCCATAAAGGCCAGATTTGTGCAATATACGCCTGATTGTTGTCCTATGGACAGAGTCTCCCACCTCAGCTGTAGATCTCTGCAGTTCATCCAGAGTGATCATGGGCCTCTTGGCTGCATCTCTGATCAGTCTTCTCCTTGTATGAGCTGAAAGTTTAGAGGGACGGCCAGGTCTTGGTAGATTTGCAGTGGTCTGATACTCCTTCCATTTCAATAATATCGCTTGCACAGTGCTCCTTGGGATGTTTAAAGCTTGGGAAATCTTTTTGTATCCAAATCTGGCTTTAAACTTCTTCACAACAGTATCTCGGACCTGCCTGGTGTGTTCCTTGTTCTTCACGATGCTCTCTGCGCTTTTAACGGACCTCTGAGACTATCACAGTGCAGGTGCATTTATACGGAGACTTGATTACACACAGGTGGATTGTATTTATCATCATTAGTCATTTAGGTCAACATTGGATCATTCAGAGATCCTCACTGAACTTCTGGAGAGAGTTTGCTGCACTGAAAGTAAAGGGGCTGAATAATTTTGCACGCCCAATTTTTCAGTTTTTGATTTGTTAAAAAAGTTTGAAATATCCAATAAATGTCGTTCCACTTCATGATTGTGTCCCACTTGTTGTTGATTCTTCACAAAAAAATACAGTTTTATATCTTTATGTTTGAAACCTGAAATGTGGCAAAAGGTCGCAAAGTTCAAAGTTCATATACACATATATATACAGTTGAAGTCGGAACTTTACATACACTTAGGTTGGAGTCATTTAAAATCGTTTTTCAACCACTCCACAAAATTACTTGTGTCAAGCAAAGTAGATGTCCTAACCGACTTGGCAAAATTAAAGTTAAAGTATTGGTTAAACTGATCGGATCAAATGCATTAAGAAGGAAAGAAATTCCACAAATTAAGTTTTAAGAAATGCATTCCTGGTTACTACATCATAAAGCTGGTTGAGAGAATACCAAGAGTGTGCAAAGCTGTCATCAAGGCAAAGGGTGCTACTTTGAAGAATCTTAAATATAAAATATATTTAGATTTGTTTAACACTTTTTTTAGGTTACTACATGATTCCATATGTGTTATTTCATAGTTTTGATGTCTTCATTACTATTCTACAATGTAGAAAATAGTAAAATAAAGAAAAACCATTGAATGAGTAGGAGATAGACTACAGTGGTTTGTGATAGGACTTCACGAATAGTAGAGTAGGCCTTTTATATTTTCAATGTGGAATATTACATCACTAATTCTTAATTCTATTATATGTACACTAAACGTGTCCTTTATAGAACTATTCGAAATACCGGTGGACATAACTAGCTATGACTTTACCTAATTGTTGTGCGCAGAGCCGCTGCTCTTGCAGAGTCAGTATCTTTGCCTTTGTATCCTCCGACTGCATACTGTCCTGCCTTTCGCTGTAATATGCATTTTTGTTTTATCGGCGCTTTTCAATAGATTTTTGTCACGCATAGAAGAACCGTGTCATGGATTGATATAGGTCTATTTCGACGTCATAATAAAACACAGATACGTTTTATTACTTCCGGCACGTGAGGTAGTAATGTAAAGGAAACAGTAGCCTATCTTTCAATTGTATTATTTATCAGCATGTGACTAAAACTTGAGCACTAATAGGAATACGGATAAGTAGAAGTCAGTGCAATGTATTAGTCATTACATATCTCACACATGAATACTAAATAGGCTACTGACAGCATAATCTCGTTCCCAGACACCTTTTCCCAAATGCACAATAGCATGAGGACGAGGTTACCGACAGTTTAACATAGTGAAAGGCTTAAAACAGAGTAACAGCCTATCAGCCTATCGGACATTGATTGTTAACTCGTTTTTGTCACTAATATATTAAGGTTTTATTATTAGTTAGTCTGCCTTGTACACAATCGCAGCTAAAAGCTGAATTGCAGTAGACAAAAAAGGAGTTAACAGTTATTTGAAGAAGAATATTAGGTCGCCCATTCAGTCAACCAGTAATTAATTCATAATGTAATGAATTCATAATCAAGTCATTATTATTTTAAATCGGTTTTCAAATCATAAAAGACTAAACCCACTGGTCACAGACGTCAATTCCACAACTATTCCAAGTCGTTTCAAGACAAGTTCATTGAAATTACGAGGACATATTGTTCAACCAGAGTGAGCTCAGTGGGAAGCGTGTCAATAAAATACTATCAAAGTACGATCTATTTTCTGATACTCCTCCACCTTTTCTTCTTAGTAGTGTACCACAGATATTCCATAACCCTGACTAGAATAAACACATACAAGTATGGTATCACTGACACATCCCTGCTAATACGGCGCTCACGTTTCCTCCTAACAATGCAAATAACACTACTTCTGCTACATTCCTTAAAGTGATAACTAGGGCTGTCAGAGTTAACCAGTTATAACTGATAACATTTACTAATCCAGTACATAAAGTGATGAGGACATACATACACTCTGAACAACAATAACATCACAATACTATACAATATGATTGTTTTGCAACCCAATCTAATGAGATTGATTGTAATAAGGAAATATGCAATCAAATCAAATCACTATCAATCAGTCAGTCAAAAAAAAGGCGCTGTTCTGTAAAAAACAGAAATGTGAAAGGCACATGTGGCAACTGAAAAAAGGGAGTATAAAGATGCACGGATATGCTTGCGTGACCATGATCATCTGGATTTAGTTCATATCGTTTCACGATGTAACCACAGTATACTGAATGAAATGTAAATGCAATGACCTTGATCATAATACAACCTAACCTAAACGTAACGGCTGAGAAATGATAAATAGTGTAGCGACCTTAACCCGACACCAAGAGGCTACCCCCCGAATTCGCTACAATAGGGTTTTGATCAACAGCATGTTGGATCTGTGCAAACAGCAGCACATTAGAGAAGTGCTCTCACTGTGTATGTGCATGTGAGTTTGTAAGGATGGGACCCAGTTTATTATGGTATAATACAGTTGAAGTCGGAAGTTTGCATACACTTAGGTTGGAGTCATTAAAACTTGTTTTTCAACCACAACACACATTTCTTGTTAACAAACTATAGTTTTGGCAAGGTGGTTAGAACATAAAAAGAAATTAGCCAAGACCTCAGAAAAAATATTGTAGACTTCTACAAGTCTGGTTCATCCTTTGGAGCAATTTCCAAACGCCTGAAGGTACCACGTTCATCTGTACAAACAATAGTACACAAGTACTATTGGACCACGTAGCCATCATACCGCTTAGGAAGGAGACGCATTCTATCTCCTAGAGATGAACATACAAAAGTATCTATATCCACAGTGAAACGAGTCCTATATCGACATAAACTGAAAGGCCGCTCAGCAAGGAAGAAGCCACTGCTCCAAAACCACCATCAAAAATAAAAAAGCCAGACTACAGTTTGCAACTGCACATGGGGACAAAGATCACTGGTCTGATGTAACAAACATAGAACTGTTTGGCCATAATGACCATCGTTATGTTTGGAGGAAAAAGGGGGAGGCTTGCAAGCCGAAGAACACCATCCCAACCGTAAAGCAGCACGTGGGTGGCAGCATCATGTTGTGGGGGTGCTTTGCTGCAGGAGGGACTGGTGCACTTCACAATATAGATGGCATCATGAGAATGGAAAATTATGTGGATATATTGAAGCAACATCTCAAGACATCAGTCAGGAAGTTAAAGCTTGGTCGCAAATGGGTTTTCCAAATGGACAATGACCCCAAGTACACCTCCAAAGTTGTGGCAAAATGGCTTAAGGACAACAAAGTCAAGGTATTGGAGTGGCCATCACAAAGCCCTGACCTCAATCCTATAGAACATTTGTGGGCAGAACTGAAAAAGCGTGTGCGAGCAAGGAGGCCTACATTCCTGACTCAGTTACACCAGTTTCTGACACACTGGAATTGTGATACTTGAATTATAAGTGAAATAATCTGTCTGTACACGATTGTTGGAAAAATGTATTGTTTCTAGCACAAAGTAGATGCCCTAACCGGCTAAAAACTATAGTTTGTTTACAATACATTTGTGGAGTGGTTGAAAAACAAGTTTTAAACGACTCCAACCTAAGTGTATGTAAACTTCCGACTTCAACTGTATGACTTGTGCTTATTTTGGCTCCCCTACATGAACTCACAATTCACATTGTACATTCCACACCTCCCCTCTAGGTGTGTATATGATACGATATTAGTGATATAATATAAATCTCTGCTCCCTGATTGGGAAAATCCTTTTTGATGTCAAAGAGGACAAAGTGTACATTTGTTCTTCATTCATGTTTGGACATACTGTAGAGCATCTGCTAAAATAATGTTTAAAAATAGTGCATTTTGAAAACTCTAGACTGGCATTGAGGACCACTGCTAACTGGACGGATGCATCATCAACACAGTCTGACGGTTTGGTGGTCATGCGGTTTGGTGACTTCGGACCTTGATCTGAATCTCTTCATCCTGAGAGAGAGAGAGAGAGAGAGAGAGAGAGAGAAAGAAAGAGGTAGAAAGAAAGAGGTAGAAAGAAAGAGGTAGAAAGAAAGAGGTAGAAAGAAAGAGAGAGAGGTAGAAGAGAGAGATAGAAAGAGAGGTAGAAAGATAGAGGTAGAAAGAAAGAGGTAGAAAGAAAGAGAGAGAGGTAGAAGAAAGAGATAGAAAGAGAGGTAGAAAGATAGAGAGAGAGGTAGAAGAGAGAGAGAGAGAGAGAGAGGTAGAGAGGTAGAAAGAGAGGTAGAGAGGTAGAAAGAGAGAGAGAGAGAGAGAGGTAGAAAGAGAGAGAGAGAGAGAGAGTGGTAGAAAGAGAGAGGTAGAAAGAGAGAGAGGTAGAAAGAGAGAGAGGTAGAAAGAGAGAGAGGTAGAGAGAGAGAGAGAGAGAGAGAGAGAGAGAGGTAGAGAGAGAGAGGGAGAGAGAGAGTGGTAGAAAGAGAGAGGGAGAGAGAGTGGTAGAAAGAGAGAGGTAGAAAGAGAGACGTAGAACGAGAGAGAGAGGTAGAAAGAGAAAGAGAGGCAGAAAGAGAGAGAGGTAGAAAGAGAAAGAGAGGTAGAAAGAGAGAGAGAGGTAGAAATAGAGAGAGAGATAGAAAGAGAGAGAGAGAGGTAGAAAGAGAGAGAGAGAGAGGTAGAGAGAGAGAGGTAGAGAGAGGGAGAGAGAGGTAGAGAGAGAGTTAAATCAGCCTGGTCTCTGTCTACTGTAGAAGATCAAACAACACAATATCGGTTGTGTAAAACTGATCTCTTGACTTTTGTTTTTTTTCATCTCTGGAAGATTCCTTGGTATATTGTTTATTTACTAGTTAGCATAATTTCCCTAAAGGTAATCCTGGATCCTGCTTCAGTGGGTACATGTGTGCGTCCCAAATGGGAATAGGGGGCCATTTGGACTTCAACCTTGCACATACTGTGTCTGCAGTCTCCTCCCCCTCTGTGTGTTCCGCTCCACTGTTGGGATTAGACATGTCAAAGTCAGAGAGAGCACTCTCTATAGCCTCCTCATCATAGTCTGTTTGGTATTCATCTGATAACTCTGAGGGAGAAAGGAAGACAGAGAAGGTGTAGAGAATAACACAGGAACCAAATAGGTACAGGAAGTGTGTGTGTGTGTCCGTGTGTGTCCCTCTCACCTTCCACCAGGACTGGTTTGACAGGCTCAATTCGAGAGACAATCTCTGCCAGGTCAGTGAAGGAGGCATTGGGACACGTGACCACCTGAAAAACACACACACACACACACACACACACACACACACACACACACACACACACACACACACACACACACACACACACACACACACACACACACACACACACACACACACACACACACACACACACACACACACACACACACACAAACGCCAGTCAACAGTCTAAAGGAACATTTATTGGCAACTGTAAATTAGGAAATTGCCACAGTCCATTTTATAACTGCTAGTATTGGAAGCAATCAGTCAAAAACGACACACAAAAAAAACATGTTAAAAAAAATCATGAACCAATGAGATGTGCAACCAAGTCTGAAGTGGGATTGGAAGAGCTGCTGCAACATCTGAAATAGAAACAAGGTGTGGTGCAGTTGAGAACCGGTCTGTGTAACTAGCTAACTCACATTGCCGCTCTTCGTGTTATGAAATTCCTCTTGATGTCTGTCTTTCATCATCTTGTCCACAACCCCACTACGACTCCACATGTCAAACACTGTCTTACAGTGCTGGTAGCCCACTTCCTGAGACAGAGAGAGCGAGAGACAGAGGGAGAAGGGGGGGGGGGGGGATTAGGTGAGATTATGATGAGACGAGACAGATGGAGAGCCATGGAGACAGTGTCTGGGTCCCCAATGGCACCCTTTTCTCTATATAGTGCACTACTTTACGGGCTGTGGTCAAAAGCAGTGCACCATATAGGGTATAATTTGGGACGCACTCAGTGAGAAAAAGAGGGCTACTCACGGCGATCTCATCGAACTTGCCAAACTCTAAGGTGCCGTAGTGATCAATGGGCGGCCGGATGTACTCGCAGTACTCGCTGTCTTTAACTAACTCCAGCTGACGAACGCAGCACACATACGCAAGCCTGGTCTGGATCTCAGCCATGTTCAGGACCTTATAGAGGATTAGAAGAATACAGAAATAGAACTGAGTTCAGGTAGGCCTCCGTGCCTCAGCAAACAAAGGAGAGTAGCAGGTTGTCCTCAACAACAATAGGGCTTACCCAGGAAAAGCATCCAAAAAGGACTAATATGGCCAACAGGAGTTGGAGCACTCTAAAACAGGCTAGATAGATCCGTTGTGATCAGCAGATATTAATCCTTGTGAACTAAATGAGGTATTCTAGGTTGTGAGCATGTTTTTTTTTTACATCCTCCTGACTCACCTGGACTTTCTTTGCCAGGGGGTTGAAGCGTTTCCATAGCAGCCACCAGCCAGACAGTGAGTCACCGTAGTTGGTGAGGTTAGTCTCATCCTGGCTGCCCACATCTATGGCTATTACTACTTTGGCTCCCATGGAGCGAGCTACATCAGCTATATAATATAAATATATATATATATATATATATATATATATTATATATAAAGTGAAGGTGAGAGAGAGAGATAGAGAGAGTGACAAACACTGACCAATAGCCATGGCATCTACTGTGTACATCACATGCAAGGTAATGTCTCTAACTTGTACAGTATAACTAGACATGTATGCTGACTTTTAACGTCATGTTTTATAGTTGTTTGAGACATGGCATATACATACTGACCAGGTAGGTTATTTATGTAGCCACCGTCCATGAGTAAGTGTCCGTCTTTGGGGTCACAGAGGGGTGGCAGGTAACCAGACAGTGACATGCTGGCACGCACATACCTCCATAGGGAACCTACAAGAGGAGGGCATGCCGAGGTTCAATACCTCAACAGAGTCAAAGGTCCCAAATGGCAACGTATTCCCTACATAGTGCACTACTTTTGACCCGTATCAAATGGCCTCCTTTTCCCTATATAGTACACTAGTTTTAAACCTGAGCCCTACAGAACCCTGGTCAAAAGTAGTACACTATATATATAGGGAATAGGGTGCCATTTTCGACACTGAGAATAAAGCCAGACAGACCGTCAGTGTGAACCCTCATGGATGAAGCAGTGATATCTGTGGTGATGTTGAAGTAGGGGATCCACAGGTCCTAGGAGAGTAGCACGCGGGGGAAAGAGAGAGAGAATAAATGTTTAGCTGATGAAAATAAACTATGAGCTGACCCGGTATTGTCGAGATCATGTTGAATGGATGTCATAAGCCAGCAGTCATAAGTATGGGTCAAATCTAGGGATAAATAAATAATCCGGATTTTTAAACTGATCACTGAGGCCTAATTAAAACCATCACTATTCGCAATGGGATCCTGTCAAGTGGAGTGTGGACTACAACCCCCTGTCCTCTCACCTCGATCTGTTTGCCCTTAAATACAGCGCTGACACTGTTGTTAAAGGAGGCCCCAGAGAACATGGAGGTCACCGGGTACGTCAGGTCGAACACCTTCTTGAAGATGGACCTCATGTCCTGGTGTTGGAGAGAGGTGGAGAGATACCTTACAATAAACTTCTCTGGAGCCAAAGACAATGGCTACGTCTTAAACCCTATTCCCTATTTAGTGCGTTACTTCTGACTAGTGCCCTGGTCAAAAGTAGTGCACTACATGGGGAATAGGGTACCATTTGGGATTAGGACAACATCCTCTTATGCAGTGAGCCCAGCTTCGGCCGTCCTGTATCTTCTCACCATGGCCCACTCGCGAGCACGGACCCTCATACGGCTGTTGCTCTTCTCCTCAGCGTACAGCGCCCCCATCAGGGAGCCGATGGAGGTGCCGCCCACCATGTCCACAGGGATGCCCGCCTCATTGAGCGCCCGCAGGATGCCAACTTGACAGCAACCCCTGGAGGGACACGGACCACAGGTAGGTTACACAGAGTCCAAAACATGACACTGGACAATAAAGCACAGTCGGTGTGTGAGTATAAGAGGGGGGACGTTTAGCCTAAGGAAGCGTTTTAGTGGACAGTCAGAGGGAGCAGTGTTGACGGGACTAGAGAATATACCCACCGTGACCCAGCTCCTGGACATGCCAGAGCAAAAGGGAACAAGAACAGAAAGCAGAAAAGAAAGACAGAAAAGCCATTATCTAAAGACAGTGGCCTCATAGCAAGGTAGACAGAGGCCTCATAGCAAGGTAGACAGAGGAAAGAGGCATCCAGTATTTCCTATACTAGAAATATGAAAATGATTTAAAGTTGGGCAAAAAACAGGAAAGCCATAACCAGGGACTATAATCCTAAAAGAATGTTTGAATAATTGCAGTTGTAAAAATCTGCGGCGTAAAAATCGTAATGTGACGACTGCAGATGCCAGATCTAATCCGCTAAAAAGGTACTACTGATAGTGCAGCATGTTACATTGGAGTGTGAGGTCTGGAAAGAGATTAGCAGCACCTTGCACCCCCTCCCCCCAGCACCAGGGCGATGGTGTTGCCTGTCAGGACTCTGGCCAGACGGCTGAAGTCAGAGTGGCGGTCTGGAGGCTTCTGGAACACACGCTGGTACATTTCTCTCTGAGGACAACCACAGCAGGACCACAGGAGCACAGCACCACAGGAGCACAGCACCACAGGAGCACAGCACCACAGGAGCAGAGGTAGAGGGGAAGAGTCAGCAAATGTGTGATTCGTCTCAATTGACACCCTATTCCCTAGTGCACTACTTTTGACCAGAGAGCTATACATTATATAAGAAATAGGGTGCCATTTGGGAAGCAGCCTAGGTCAAGATTGTTTTCGGAAAGCTCAGTAATGTTATCTAAAAGCTTCCTTCTGAGACGTGCATCATACGAGCTGTGAGGCAGAGTGAACCAAGCTGCAGGTCAAAAGCCAAGATTGAAAATGTAGGTTGAATACTGTCTAGTCAGTGAGAGGAGCTATGACTATTCTGGCTGAGGTGTGTGTGTACTGGCATGGACAGGCTACTACTGGAAAATACCACATTTGGGCAGGACGGGGGTGTATGTGTATGTATGCGTGCCTTCCTGCCTGCGTGTGTGTGCGTGCCTGTCTCTGTTCCTGCCTGCACGTGTGTGCGTGCCTGTCTCTGTTCCTGCCTGCACGTGTGTGCGTGCCTGTGTATGTGTGTGTATATAGGGTACCAGTTTAGGCAGGCTCCTCTTGGAGAAGACCCTGTGTGGACAGGAGAGGTGCAGGTGTCTGGAGATCCAGCTCCTCATGTTGAGCCACTCCACAGTGCCCTGAGGCGGGGGACCGTCCTCCCTGTGCAGCAGGATCAGCTGCTTCTGGGCCCGCACGGCACTGCCCTCCAGCATCCGCTCCAACTAGGGGACAGAGGCCACAGCACAGGGACAACAGCTTTACACCCCAGTGGAGGAGGCCTAAATTAAGTGTGAGTCCCAAATGGCACACTATAAGTAATGCACTGTAGAAGAGGGATTGGGTGTCATTTGAGACTTGTCCTTCATGTCAATCAGACAGCAGAGTCTGAAAGAGACAAGCCTTGTTTCTCTTCTTCCTCATTAAGCTTCAATCATTTAACCCCTAATAAACTGTCTTACTAATAGGGGTTCATCCTAGCGAAGCTAATTAAGAAGCTTAATCCCCACATACACTCAGTAGGCCAGTTATCCCACTTCATAGAGACTGCATACAACAAAGTAAGCCCTCGACTTTCCTAAAACCCATTAGGCAGATAGGGTTCTACAGCTATATGTTGTTTCTTATTGAGCTGCCCCTGTTGGCCAGGTCTCCCTTGTAAAAGAGGTATTCTGACCTCAATGGGACTTCCCGGATTAAATAAAGGTTCAAGAAAAAAGGCAGAGGTATTGGTGTGCATTTTTTAAATGTTATACCTCGCCCACGGTCGGCTCGGCCTCTCCCAGTCCCACTATGATGATGCAGTCGGCCTGGCGGATGCAGCGCTGGGTCCAGGGGGTCAAGGTATCGTCTGATTGGTAGAGAACGATGCGGTGGATGTCCTCCTGCTGCCCCAGCCAGCTGGACAGACGGTACTCATGCACACTACAGAGGAGAGGGTTGAGATGTGTGTATCCTTTCAAATGTTTCCTTCAACTATGACAACCAGCTGATCTTGACACAAATATGCTAACGCAGACAACAGCGTGCATGCCTGAAATGATTACGTCATTCCTACCTGTCCAGTGCGGCAGCACCCAGTCGCTGTTTGATGATGTCACTGGTCAAGAGTAAGGTGGGACCTAAAAGTCCAACAGAAATAAAATAGTACATACTGAATGTAGACCAGCAAGCTATAGTGAAATAAAATTAGTAGTCGTAGTTCACTTTTTAGTCCAACGACATCTGTTTGTGTCACCGGGAGTGGTGAAGCAGGACTAGTAGTAATGATATGTACCAATGGCACTGAGTGCATGCTGCAGCTCCAGTGTGAAGGCTGTAAGAGGCACCTCCTCTGACACAGGCAGGATGGTCACAGTGGACAGGTTAGAGGCAGGGCTCCCTGAATCCCACTTACTGCTGGGGGGTTGTAGCGTCAGACCACGGGCTACAACAGAAGCAGGAAGACAGAGGCATCGCTGATACACCATGGGTGGTTGACACAGACAGAATACAAGAACACACACACACACACTATCCCCCTGACACATACATTTTAAATCTACACCTCCGTTCAAAAGATTTGGGTCACTTCGAAATGTCCTTGTTTTTGAAACAAGAAGTACATTAAAGTCCATTAAAATTGATCCGAAATACAGTGTAGACATTGTTGATGTTGTAAATGACTATTGTAGCTGATTTTTATGGAATATCTACATAGGTGTACAGAGGCCCATTATCAGCAATCACTCCTGTGTTCCAATGGCACGTTGTGTTAGCTAATCCAAGTTTATAATCTTTAAAGGCTAATTGATTATTAGAAAACCCTTTTTCAATTATGTTAGCACAGCTGAAAACTGTTGTTCTGATTAAAGAAGCGATAAAATTGTCCTTCTGTAGACTAGTTAAGTATCTGGAGCATCAGCGTTTGTGGGTTAGATTAGAGGCTCAAAATGGCCAGAAACAAAGACCTTTCTTCTGAAACTCGTCAGTCTATTTTTGTTCTGAGAAATAAAGGCTATTTCATGCGAGAAATTGCCAAGAAACTGAAGATCTTGTAAAACGCTGTGTACTACTCCCTTCACAGAACAGTGCAAACTGGACAAAAAAAAATGATTTTCTTTCCAAAACAAGGACATTTCCAAGTGACCCCAATCTTTTGAATGGTAGTGTACACTAACCTGCCAAGGGTCCGTGAACCTGCTGCATATTTCCAAGGATCTTCTGTCCCAGCAGATGGATGAGTCTGGTCACTACCTGCGGATACCTCCTTTTGATGGAGCTGAGGGCCCCCTCAGGCAGCTTGGCTAGCTCAGAGTCCCTGATGGCGTGCACTGTAGTGGCTCGGTTCATGTGGGTCAGGGCCTCCACCTGAGGACACCACACAAGTTCTATGAATAACAGTTAATTGACATGATAGCACAAACAGGTCTGGGACCAGGCTAGAGTTAAATACATCAACCATAAAGAATATGGGATTATAGAGCACTCACCACCCCTATGAGGTCACCGCGACCATACTCTCCGGCCAACTCCTTCTTCCCATCATCCTTTGCGATGACAGAGCGCAGGCGGCCACTGAGGACGATGAAGGTGCTGTCCGACTTGTCTCCCTGCCTAGGAACGGTTGGATGCAGCAGTTAGACAGAGAAACAGATAGACCAGACTATTCAACTCTGACCCTATGAGGTCCAGAGCCTGCTGGTTTTCTGTTCTACCTGATAATTCATTGCATCCACCTGAAGTCCCAGGTCTAAATCAGTCCCTCATCAGCGGGGAAGAATACAAATAAAAAAAGCATTGGAACTGGTTTCGAGGTCCAGATTCGAATTTGAGGGAGATAGAGGATATGAGACCATTCAGCATAGAGATCCTATAATTCCCTGACCAAGATGGATGTTTTTGTTGTCATGTTGCTAGGATGCCTATGTCCATTCTAGTGTTCTATATGTACTTCTATGCTATTCAGCAGGTACCTGTAGACAGTGCGGCCAGCCTCCACAGCCATCCAGTCCAGAGCAAAGTCTATCTGCCTGACGAAGCCTGACACCCTCTTCACCACGGTGTGAGCCACATTCAGCACCACCCTTGGCTCTTCACGCATGATCCTACATAGACCCACATTCACATATTCAGACAGCAACTACTGTGCACAAAAACATGCACACCAACAGGATGTGGGACAACAGGGTTTGGGACAAATATGAGAATTACAGTAACAATACTGTCATCAGACATCGAGTGTGTGTGCGTGTGTGTGTCTCTGTGCCTGCATCTGTGTGTCTGTGTCTATACACAAGGAAAATGGCATACTCATAGAAGGCAGCTTTAGAGATAGACAGGAAGGTGCAGTCCCTGTGTGCTCGGACGCTGAAGATGAGGGGTTCACCAGTCAGCACGGCCAGATGACCCACCATCTCCCCTGGGTGAGTCAGAAACAGCAGGGTGTCCTCCTCGCGGTCGATCGTCCGCTGGTACACATGGAGCGCCCCCGAGATCACAAACTGCACACTTGCATCCTACCAGAGGGAACAGACGGCACAGGGAGATACAGCTATACATAATGTCAATGTGCGAGTCCCAAATGGCACCCTATACTCCATATAGTGCACTACTTTTGACTAGAGCCCTGGTCAGAAGTAGTCCACCCTATAGGGAATAGTGCCTTTTGACACACATAAATGAACCACTTATAAAATGACGCAAAATGACAAATGACGTTGACCGTTTCTGTCCGTGCTGCTGACAGAGAAGAAGCAGATGTTTTACTGAGGTGAGCTCTAGCCTCAGGGCTAAAGGCTATGTCTACCACTACCAGGCAGCATGCAGACAGACTGACTGACCTGGTCCCCCTGGCTGTTCAACACACAGCCAGCTTTGACCTGACGCAGAGTCACCCTGCCCTCCAGCAGACTGGGGTCCTGACAGAAAGCGGGAGAGAGATAGGGCGGTAAGAAGAGGGTCAGAAAATATGTCAGGAATGTCCAAACTCCTGCAGTGTGTGCAGCTTCTGTTCCAGCCCAGCTCTTTGATGAAGAATAAATAGTCTTCCATTTGGACTGTGATTAGTAGAATCAGGTGTTAGTTCTGGACTGGAACAAAAGCCTGCACATACATTGGCTCTCCGGGGCCAGCCCGCTGGATGTGTTCTAGTTTATACGGAGACCCAGAGAGAGCCATCCAGTACCTGTAGTTGTATGAGGCGCTGCAGGTCCTTCTTGGCAGCCTGGAAGATGGCGTTGACCTTGCTGTGGTGGATGTGACCTGACTGACCTCCTCCAACCTCAGAGTAGTGAAACACAGCAGAGGGAGTGCGCACCATGGTCACACTCTTCTTCAGAATGGACTGATGAATGAAAGGGAGAAAGGGGAGGGGGTGAGTATGGCCTTGCTATTGAGAGAGGCTGCCATAGGCAGACTTGGCTCTCAAGAGAAGATAGGCTATGTGCCCACTGCCCACAAAATGACGTGGAAACTGAGCTGCACATCCTAACCTCCTGTCAAATGTATGACCAGATTAGGCACACATACAGTGCCTTGCGAAAGTATTCGGCCCCCTTGAACTTTGCGACCTTTTGCCACATTTCAGGCTTCAAACATAAAGATATAAAACTGTATTTTTTTTGTGAAGAATCAACAACAAGTGGGACACAATCATGAAGTGGAATGACATTTATTGGATATTTCAAACTTTTTTAACAAATCAAAAACTGAAAAATTGGGCGTGCAAAATTATTCAGCCCCTTTACTTTCAGTGCAGCAAACTCTCTCCAGAAGTTCAGTGAGGATCTCTGAATGATCCAATGTTGACCTAAATGACTAATGATGATAAATACAATCAACCTGTGTGTAATCAAGTCTCCGTATAAATGCACCTGCACTGTGATAGTCTCAGAGGTCCGTTAAAAGCGCAGAGAGCATCATGAAGAACAAGGAACACACCAGGCAGGTCCGAGATACTGTTGTGAAGAAGTTTAAAGCCGGATTTGGATACAAAAAGATTTCCCAAGCTTTAAACATCCCAAGGAGCACTGTGCAAGCGATAATATTGAAATGGAAGGAGTATCAGACCACTGCAAATCTACCAAGACCTGGCCGTCCCTCTAAACTTTCAGCTCATACAAGGAGAAGACTGATCAGAGATGCAGCCAAGAGGCCCATGATCACTCTGGATGAACTGCAGAGATCTACAGCTGAGGTGGGAGACTCTGTCCATAGGACAACAATCAGTCGTATATTGCACAAATCTGGCCTTTATGGAAGAGTGGCAAGAAGAAAGCCATTTCTTAAAGATATCCATAAAAAGTGTCGTTTAAAGTTTGCCACAAGCCACCTGGGAGACACACCAAACATGTGGAAGAAGGTGCTCTGGTCAGATGAAACCAAAATTGAACTTTTTGGCAACAATGCAAAACGTTATGTTTGGCGTAAAAGCAACACAGCTGAACACACCATCCCCACTGTCAAACATGGTGGTGGCAGCATCATGGTTTGGGCCTGCTTTTCTTCAGCAGGGACAGGGAAGATGGTTAAAATTGATGGGAAGATGGATGGAGCCAAATACAGGACCATTCTGGAAGAAAACCTG
The DNA here is from genome assembly GCF_045791955.1 of Oncorhynchus clarkii lewisi. Lineage (NCBI taxonomy): Eukaryota > Metazoa > Chordata > Actinopteri > Salmoniformes > Salmonidae > Oncorhynchus > Oncorhynchus clarkii. The sequence continues at coordinate 39,186,086 of NC_092152.1, forward strand.
ATGGAGTCTGCAAAAGACCTGAGTCTGGGACGGAGATTTGTCTTCCAACAAGACAATGATCCAAAACATAAAGCAAAATCTACAATGGAATGGTTCAAAAATAAACATATCCAGGTGTTAGAATGGCCAAGTCAAAGTCCAGACCTGAATCCAATCGAGAATCTGTGGAAAGAACTGAAAACTGCTGTTCACAAATGCTCTCCATCCAACCTCACTGCGCTCGAGCTGTTTTGCAAGGAGGAATGGGAAAAAAATTCAGTCTCTCGATGTGCAAAACTGATAGACATACCCCAAGCGACTTACAGCTGTAATCGCAGCAAAAGGTGGCGCTACAAAGTATTAACTTAAGGGGGCTGAATAATTTTGCACGCCCAATTTTTCAGTTTTTGATTTGTTAAAAAAGTTTGAAATATCCAATAAATGTCGTTCCACTTCATGATTGTGTCCCACTTGTTGTTGATTCTTCACAAAAAAATACAGTTTTATATCTTTATGTTTGAAGCCTGAAATGTGGCAAAAGGTCGCAAAGTTCAAGGGGGCCGAATACTTTTGCAAGGCACTGTATTTCCCTCAGATTACACAGCCCCACAAAGAATTTGAAAATAAAAAAATCCAATATTGATAAACTCCCATATCTATTATGTGAAATTCCACAGTGTGCGACCATAGCAGCAAGATTTGTGACCTATAAATAAATCAACTGTACGTATCTCCTTATTTATTGTTACAACAGTGTTACATAGCCAATAATATAATGTTTGAAATGTCTATATTATTTTTAACTTTTGTGAGTTTAATGTTTACTGTTCATTTCTGATTAATTAATTTCCCTTGTTCATTTCCCTTTTGTTTAATTGTCAATTTCACTTGCCTCGGCAATGGAAACATATTTTCCCATACCAATAAAACCCTTTGAATTGAACTGAATTGAGAGAGTCAGAGACATAACTAGGAATGTCTCTGACTATGTATCTTATGGACGTTGTTACACTGACATGTGTCTGGTAAATCTGCAGTGCATCACAGACCTTGTGTGGGACCTGGGGACTTGGTGGTGGTGTGTCTGCTTTAGCTGCTTCTTCTGTTATTCTGGCTCGCTGATATGCCATGTTGAGGTCAGCCGATGTGGCACCTCAAAGAGTGTGAGGAGAGAGACAAAAAGCATTCAGACACACAGACCAGGGTTTGTACAGTACAGGGCCGGATTCACAAAACACTACTTACGCAAAAACTTAAGAAAAACAAAAGAAGATTGTTTGTAAGTGCAATTCCTCAACAATATCTTAAGATTTACAGTACAGGTCACTACTATGTGGTCTGACCAGTGTGTGTGTGTGTGTGTGTGTGTGTGTGTGTGTGTGTGTGTGTGTGTGTGTGGTAATGTATGCTTACTTGACACTGCCAGAGGAGTGGACTGGGAGCGAGACCTTTTTCCTTTAGTGGTTGGGCTGCTATTTGAAAGACAGGACTTCCTCTCTCCAATTTCTGAAACAACACCATACAGCTATGCCATGAGTATGTCCTGCTTTCCAGCAAGCCACCATTCTTCATAGTGACATAACATAACAACCTCCACACTTATCCATCTGGATTCATATTTTCATGATATGGTAATCCAAATGTAATCCAGACATAATGCAGACTAGGGTTGCACATTTCCAGTAACTTTCCCCAAATTGCCAGGTTTTCCAGAAACCCCACTTGGAGGATTCCCAGACATCCTGTTAATTCCCTCCTGATTCCAGGAATCTTCCAAATGGGATTTGTTTTTTTGGGGGAAAGTTACCGGAATGTTTGGAACCGTACGCAAAACCAAAGCTAGAATTAACATTGGTTTCTATGCTGGCATTTACCAGTGAGATGACCATCCCATAATAACTGACCTGTGTCGCTGGGCCCCTTCTCATGGCCAGACTCATCAGATCGAGATTGATGTCTGTCTCGACCCCTGTTCGGGTTGGCTTCACCTATCACACTGTGTACAGCCACAAGGGGGACCGCCTGTCTCTCCTGAACAACACACATGGAACACACACACAGAACTATCAGGAGTATACATCCCCTTCAAAGATGAAATACCCAGTCGTGTGTGTGTGTGTGTGTGTGTGTGTCATACTGCATTGAAGAGCTCTGTGGTAAGGCCTAGGTAGTTGTGAAGGGCCAGGAAGGTGACTCTCTGCAGGCGTACCATGATGATCTAGAAAGGACAATAACAAAAGAGCAACAAATGACTCCACTGTTTTAGTAAAGAGAGCAGAACCCTGAAAATGTCTGAAAATACAAAATCCTCAGTGATTTAGTTTTTTTGGGTTTAGCTGTGTAACTACAGAATAATGTCATAGTTGCCTACAAACCAGGCAGGAGGTGTGTTCTCCAGTATTTGAGTGATATTATATAATGGCTGATTTCCCTGGGTACAGACCACATCCCAAATGGCACTCTATTCCCTTTTTAGTACATTACTCTTGACCAGAACTATATGGGCCCTGGTCAAAAGTTGTGCACTTTACAGTGCTTATAGAAAGTCTACACCCCCTTGAACTTTTTGCACATTTTGCTGCCTTAAAATTCAATCTAAAAAATGATTAAAACAGATTTCTTTCCTACAGATCTACACAACCTACTGCAAGACAACATGGCAAATAAATGAACTTTTTGGCTTAAATTTAAAACTACAGGGTTGGGTCAAATCCAATATTGTGGTGGTGGCAGCAACATGTTATGGGTATGCTTGTCATGGGCAGGGACTGGGGAGTTTGTCAGGATCAAAATAAATATGAAAGGAGAAAACCTGCCCCAGTCTTCTGAAAACCTAACTTTGGGATAGTTTTTTTCCCATTGAGACAATAACACAAATTTGAATGCAAAAAATACACGCCAGAATGGCTTTCCAAGAGGTGTTAAGTGATTTAGTCTCAGTCCTGAATTAAATCTGCTTAAAGAAAAAATCAGAGACAAGGTTTGAATATTACTGTCCATCAGTGATTCCCAACCAAATATTATGAGCTTCAGCAATTTCGACAAAAACAATGGATATATGTTGCCCTAAGAGTTGTGCAAAGTTGGTCAAATCTTATTCCAAATGATTCACAGCTGTAATGGCTGCTTAAGGTTTTTCCACCAAGTATTAACTCAGGGGGGCGGTTTATCAATTATGCTATTTCAGTTTTTTAAAATTGTATTACTTTTTAAAATTGTGTTTCTTTCACTTTGAACATGTGGAGTAAGTTGTGTAGATCTGTAGGGAAAAAATCTAATTTAATAAATTTTTAGATAACATTTTAAGGCAGCAAAATGTGAAGAGAAGAAGATCAAGGGGGTCTAGACTTTCTATAGGCACTGTACAGGGAATAGTGCACCATTTGGGATGTATCCTAGGTCAGTCTGTCACTGATAGTAACAGTACCTGGATAACACGGACCAGGGTCTCTGGATATTTCTCAAACACAGAGTGGAAGGCAGCAGCTGGAAGACGCAGTATGGTAGAAGGGGTTGCAGCTCTGGCAGATACAGTCTTGTAGGGGGCCGAGTGACCCTAGGATGCATAGGGGGGTAGAGGACGAGAAGTGGTGGCTGGTCTCACTTTAAATCGGAGGACAGGCTCATTGTAATGGCTGGAATGGAATGGTCTCAAACACATGGTTTTCCATTCCAGCCATTACTACGAATCGTCCGCCCCTCACCAGCCTCCTGTGTCTTAGGTACTTATCAGAGTGCAGTGGATAAATAAACATGCACTAGCTGAATCAGAGGGTAAATGAGAGTGGAAGGCGTAACGTACAGTGATGACATCCAGGATACTGAGCAGACTGTGGACACTGTCTCCTGGAAACACCTCCTTTACCACCACATCTGTCCCATCCTGTAACAACAAAATACATGTTACTTGCATTTGACTATCAAACTTTAAGTTCATAATACAAGTAGTTGTAAATGCAGCGTAACGGGTGAGACCACGTCCCCTGATGATCTTTGGGCAAAACTTTTGTCAAAGATGGAAAACAATTTCCTTTCTATCTGAGTGCGGGCCTTCTTCATTTTCCTATTCATGATGAGGTTGCTTCAGCAACAGATAGATAGATATAGCATGTAGGGATCTTACACTCTCACGTATGCAGAGCTCCAGACGGCCGTCTTGCACCACGTAGATGCTGTCGTCAATGTCCCCGGGACGAAAGAGTGTCTCCATCTCGTGGAGCTGCACAAACACCATGTGACGGCACAGCTCCAGGAACAGAGGCTTCTCAAAGTGGCCCAGGACCCTGAACACAGCATGGGATGGATTACACAGGGGTTATCATTTATAGGGCTTGCTAAAACAACTGTTGGTAATGCAGCGCCTTACAACATGACAACCCATCATTTACTCAGTCTAGGTGAGGGACACTCAAATCTGAACCTCGGGTCCAGTTACACTTCTGGTTTTAGTTTTTACCTGGTAGTTAATTGCACTCACCAGGTATCCTGGGTCTAAATCAGTCCCTGACTAAAGGGTAAGAATTAAAAATCATCAGTGGAACTAGACTGGAGATCCATATTTGAGTGTCCCTATTCTGGGTGTTTACGGTTCCCTTACCTGACATTCTTAAGCATGTAGAGCACCTCAGAGGGCAGGTGAGAGTTCTGCACGTCAAACTCTGTGAGGTCAGCCTCCAGCAAAGAGGGAGGGGGCTCCTTAGCCACCAGGGTGGGGGGCTCCCTCCTAATGCGCAGTATTCTGGGACACAAAGTGTTAGGGTGGTGTTTAAATGTATCCTTAAAACATACAAAACTCGTACAAACTGTTCACCATCAGAAAAAGAGAGGTTATCACTACAGGTATCATCGGAATACAGTGTAGTCATGACTCACTTTCGCGCTATAGACAGGACTTTAGTTCTCTTCCTGATTCGCTGCTTCTGTGACTCGGAGGTAGAGGTAGGGGTTGAGGTAGAGGACAAGGTCTGCACCTGGTACGGTAAAAAACAGGGAGAGATGTTTTAATTTAAATCAATTCAGTATAGCTAGCCTTGTGAAACCAGCCTGATCTCGTGATAGCTCACATTCTAACGAGTGAAGTGAAATGAAACCTGGTCAGTCTGCTTAACCAGTGGTCAGTGAAACCTGGTCAGTCTGCTTGACCAGTGGTCAGTCTGCTTAACCAGTGGTCAGTTAAACCTGGTCAGTCTGCTTGAACAGTGGTCGGTCTGCTTAACCAGTGGTCAGTTAAACCTGGTCAGTCTGCTTGACCAGTGGTCGGTCTGCTTAACCAGTGGTCAGTTAAACCTGGTCAGTCTGCTTGACCAGTGGTCGGTATGCTTAACCAGTGGTCGGTCTGCTTGACAAGGCTACAGTAGAGCCTAACATACAGGTAATTTACTGTATCTCTATGTGCAATTTATATTGAAAATGACACAAAACAATTATGGGAGACACACTAGACAAAATGTGCGAGGGATTGCCTGATGGTGTGGGACTGACCTTTCTCATGATCTTTCTGCCATAAAACATAACTTTGTCTCTTTTCCTGAAGCGATAGTGAGGCTGCTGCTCCTCTGAAAAAAAAACATACAGCACATACTGTCATGACACATAGGCCTATATGGCTATTAAAGCTAAATTACTTTCTTTGTTTTATTACAACTTGACGAACTTGAACAATGTTCACTATTTTACTGGTTTGAAATATTTGCCTGTATATATTATTATTATTAGTATTTTATAGATAAAGGTAGGTCGGTACACCAACTGATTCTAAATAAATACAAACAAATAAATCAAATAGTTCTTCATTTATGAGAGAATGGAGGCAGGAAGTACTGACTGTACTGTTTGTATCTTCTGTAGAATAAAAACACAACCATGCCGATGAGAGACACTGCCAACACAGTCAGTACAGCTACGACCAGCACACCAGTCCACTGGGAGGGCAAAAGAAGATGATTATTAGACGTGGACCAAACCACAGCCACAATGACATCTAATATATTGGCTAGGAGTTCATCCCAAATGGCACCCTATTCCCTATATAATGCACTGCTTTGGACCAGAGCCTTAGTAGACCTACACTTTATAGGGAATAGAGTGCCATTTTGAATGCAGCCTCAGTGGGCTGCTGGCATGGTGATCTAAGAACAGTCACAACAGCACTGTTCACAGAGTCAGTGCTGGAGAGGAGAGTGCTGGGTAGCTACCTACCAATGGCAATGGCATAGCAGTCTCTGTTCTGTCCTCCATCCAATGTTGCATCCTGGCCTTAATTTCACTGCCAAGTGGCACCAGGCTCTACAAAACAAGCAGGAAACCAACATTCAACAGGTTAAGCCTAGATGGAGAAATGGAATCGGACACTGTGTAATAGACAGGGTAGTAGACCTATTGAATTGGTGGGAGACTTAGAACTGGTTTTATTACCGGATATATACTGCAGCTGTCCTCATCTTTGTCATCCACCTTGTCATCCATTCCTAGCCAAAAAAAGGCAAACAGTATACATGCACTTTCCAAGTCACAGTGGAAGAGACTGTAAAAAATAAAATAAAGTATTCTTCACACGGTTTGAGAAATGGAACCAGAGGGCAATGTCCTAATCATTCCACACACTGATAGGCCTAATCAAAAGGAGCACTATGTGAATTCTTGAAACCCTAAAAGCAATATGTCAAAACATCCCCTAACAAAACAGACACAAATGAGAAGAAATAAATATTACAAATGAGAACACTGGATCACTCACAGACTGTAGTCACAGAGTGTACTGCCAGTGTGTCTGTCTGCACCTGGTCTGCACTCTGTAACCAGAGACACCCACTGGCCACTGCACACGCATACTTGAATAGACTCACCCACAAGCAAGTAGAAAGTCTAGGCTACTACACTACACACCCTGAACCTGTATGTGTGCGTTAGAGACATCTCGCACAGATATAAGTTCATACACACCCCAGTAAACAGATTGTTCATGACAGGAATCAAATAGGGCCTAGTTTCCTGAGTATATCAAATTTGCCTGATCTAGCCTAGATCATTAAATACTGAGCAGGTGCATGGCCGGCTTGATTTCAAGATCTGGATGTATGGTATTTTCCTCTAACTGTGCCCTTATATTGATAAACAAACCCATCACGGACAGACACACAGTCAATTCGCACAGGTATGACATTCTACTAACGTCGCCCTTGCCTTAAATAGCTATAATGTATCTACGACATAAATATGGAAGAATACGAACACATTTCCAATTAGTTACGTTTAATCACAGTTATTAAATTGGTGCTCATAGGTTCAGGCAGTCGACGGTTATATGGCCAGATTTGTATCACTGTCACATAGATCTAAATGGGCTGACAGGCAAACAGACAAAGTCCCGTTATTCTGACTTGCCCAATGCCCATTGACACCCCCGTCTGCAGCCATGCAGTCAAATAAACACAAATTATTACACTGCACTACAAGGTTAAATGAAAATATTAGCTACCTTAATATACTTACTGGCTCGTATTACCTAACGTTCCACTATCTCCACTGTCAAAGTTTTATGTACACATGCATGTCTTTCTATCCCCGATGACTCGCTGCCAGTATCTGGAATTACAATTGGCTACCACTGACTGAATCAAACCAATCGCAAAACGTTTTATTCTGACGTCGGCTCTTCGAATGTGTCTATCTTGCCGTTGGCGCTGTTCAAGGTGAGTGTAGCTATAGATTTGACACATATTATCGCTAAAGTTATATTAATCGCCATGTAGTGCTTATCTTGCTTTCTACTTCCACAATGACCGTACAGCTATTTAGAAACGGAGAGTCAAAGTGTCGTTGACCCATGTGTTTTGCTAGCTAGCGAACTACTGTAGTGCTAGCAAAACACATTGGTCCAAAACCAAGCTAAATAACCTTAGCTAGCTAACAACAGCTACCAACAAAGCTATGCGTAGACAACAATGCTCAATACGTTTTTCGCAATGAATATGTCTTCAGGTAGCAACAATTACAATATGGAACGTGTTTAATAAGTGTCATGTTTACAATAATATTGTGTATAAACCCTGGCTTGTTAATGCTATATATTGGCCAGTGATAGGCTTTGAAACTACCGTATTGGCACTCTCCAGAAGAAGCCCATGTTGACTCCATAGGAATGAATGTAATTCTACACTATTTCCATTAGTGGCAATATGTAACTTTTCGGTCGACCTGGTCAAATCTGCATAGACATTTTAGTTTTAGATAAATCATTCTACTTGAAAGCAAGTCTAAGAAGCGGTAAAGTTGTTCTATGTTCAGTATTTCTATGCTACCATTAAGTTTTGTTTTTGCTCTTTTACCTTTGTACACCAGCTTCAAACAGCTAAAACAACAATGTTTTTGGTTATGGAAACTATATTTCACAGCGGTTTAACTGGTACAATGATGATCTACACTATACTAGTTTATGTAGTGTTGTGGTGTGTCTCATCGTGATGTGTGTGTTGTCCAATATTTTTATAAAAAAATATTTTCATCCCGTCCCCGCAGGAGTCGTTTTTGCCTTTTGGTAGCCATCATTGTAAATAAAAATATGTTATCTATATCTTCCAACAGTTTGACTCACATTTTCACACAGGGGTTTCAAACGGTCAATAGTTCAAATGCTTATTTTAATCTGTTTCTTCATCCCAGTCTCATTTTACTTGATTGAAACTAATGTGAAAGAACTGATAGCGGTAGGTTCCTAGCAGTGAGGAAATAGTGAGTTAGCTATGTTTACTGTTGTTAGCTACCAAAGTACCCATTGTAATCTCACCCATTTCATTGACTCCATACAGATTTGCCCAACAGTTTGAGTCCAAAAATCTTCGATGCGATGGGTGTATTGAATGCTCTTCGACGGGGCATTGTGAGAGGAGCTGATCGTATGGCTGAATTCACCAGCAAACGTGGCTCAAGGACTCACTACAAAGGCAGAGGGGCACAGCCAACAGGAGTACTAACCTCCAGCAGAAAATTTGTTCCAATACAGGCAATGATCCCCCAGTTTGTGGTGCCTGACTTGGAGGGATTCAGACTCAAACCCTACGTGTCGTACCGCACCCCGGTTGGAACGGAGCCCGCTGTCACCCCTGAGGGTCTGTTCTCCGAGGCTGTGGCCCAGCAGATCCAGAAAGACTTTGAGGAAGGCTCATTTGATAAGGAACAGCTGGAGAAATATGGATTTGAGCCCACGCAGGAGGGAAAGTTATTCAAACTATACCCAAAGAACTTTATACAATAAAAAGGCCACCCAATCTGATCTATCTGGAACTCTGACTTAGTATCAAGGATCGTTAACATTTTTTGTTTGTGTTGGGAGGTCAAGTTGTTGCTAACCATTTGAGACCGCTGAGCTGATCATATGTTACTGGACCGTGGTGTATTGTGAATGTGCTTGCTGAAAGTACTAGTATGTGGTATTCTAATTAAAAACAAATGTATTATATGGAGTTTTACTACTTTATTTATTTTTTAAACAATCAATACACATGTTGGATACATGTTATTAGGATGGGTTTTGCACTAAGCAAAATCATTATGGTCAATTGATCATAGTTGGATATCATCGTATATATCTGTACTAAGCTTAGATGTTTACCAAATAGGCTTTCACAATGTTAACAGAACAAGAGAAGCCTGGTGATCCAAATACAGTAAATGTCTTTATCAAAAATGATATTTTTTTTTTTTTTTTTTGGAAAAATAATTTTTATTTTCATTTCACATTCAAATACAAATTCAGTACATAACGTTGTACATAACATGGATACTTACAAACAGTATCAACAAGTACCGTAACAATATAAGAATATCAAAACTCCTTAAAGAAAAGTGCTGTTCTGCAGAACCTGAGCAGTATTATTGGCCTATATTCAAGATTAACATGCCTCTAACAATCTCCAAAAACAATACAAACAATTCTATAAATAAAAATATATACATATGCCAAAATGCACTCTGGATAAAACTGTGTATATCAAATATCTACAAAGGCTTAGTTTACATTTCAATTGTACCTATGTAATACAATTATATATTGGTTATAAACACATTTACAATGACGGGTAAATCCCTTTCCATCTCTGTTTTACTGATGCAATGCCCCCCTTATCTATTTCAAATTGTATTCTTTTCCAAACTTCCTGTTTTATAAATTGAACCAATCCCGTCGGTGACCACTTGAGGGTGTCATTAACTGCACCACATCTGGCCTCCCAAAGTTTGGTCTTGATAAGGGACACCAGAGTCACTAATGCTAATAATTGCACCCTTTCCACATTTTTTATTTCAAGTTTGGCAACCCCTTCATAATCAATGTTTTTTAAAATCTCAAAAAATTGTTTACTTTTTCCCCAAACTGATTGAGCAAAAGAACATTCCCATAAAACATGTGGAATTGTTTCGATTGCGAAACAATTGTCCCTGGGACAGAATTTATTTAGGGTCAAATTATGATCGTATAAAGTTGAACGGACCGGAAGACGTCTGTGTAAAACAAGCCAATTAAAATCTTTCAGTCTGTTGTCTAACCCTTTTAATTGTGTCCGTATCCAGGTGGAAGGCGATATTGGTAATCTGTCTCTAGGACGACAATTTTCTATTAATTTGGCGTATAGCAATCTGTGGTTGATTACATTTTCCTTTACTTTGCAGACAGGGGTTTTCTTTGCCCATTCCACTATTTTCTTAAAATGTAACGGGATAATTTCAGCTTTTGGCTTACTATTATCCCACTTCACCATGAACCTTAACGGTACAGACAGCCAGAATTTTATTAAAATGTGACATTTGTGTACAGAAGACGACAAAAGACAACAAATGTTTGAGTAGAACAACGCATCTAGCTTGAGAGGAATATGAGGGAAATCCCTTCCACCAGCCTCTATAGGCTGGTACATCCGATCTCTACGGATGTACTCATATCCCCCCCAAAAGAAATTAAACAGTACCCGTATAAAAGTTTTTCTTAGCGACACCGGCATGGGAAACACATATGCAAGGTGAAGTAATGAAGGCAGAATGTCCGCCTTCAGCACTAACACCTTCCCACTAAAAGATAGTCGCCTGACTTTCCACAGTCCCAATCTTTTATTAATCGATAATAGTTTTTCTTTCCAATTGAACATGTCATCTTTAATTTCATTTCCGAAAGATATGCCGAGCACAACCATTGGTCCTGTGCACACAGTCAAACCACATAACTGGTCCGTTCTCCTTTTCCACTGTCCCAAATATTTTATTTCTGTTTTATTCTTGTTTATCTTCGACCCAGACGCAACAGAGAATTCATCAATGACTTTGATAGACTCTTTCAAGCTCAGGTCGTCTTGTAAATATAAAACTGTGTCGTCCGCATATTGCGATATTTTTAGCATATCCCCTCCAGGTAAAATGATGCCTTTGATGTTATAATTTTTCCTAATTGCGCATGCGAAAGGTTCAATATATAAAACATACAATAGAGCAGATAGAGGGTCACCCTGTCTGACACCTCGTAATTGCTTGATAACATTTCCAATATTCCCATTAATATTTACCCTGCTACCCACATTACTATACAGAATTTTTACCCATTTCATAAAATTATTTCCAAACCCAAATTTCCCCATAATTCTGAACAAAAACTCATGGTTTACCATGTCAAAGGCTTTTTCCTGGTCCAAATTCACAGTAATAGCTTGCAGGTGCCTTTCCTCTAAATAGGCTTGAACGTCTCTGTGCAATTGTAAGTTCCAGGTTAATCTTCTCCCCACCACACCACATGTTTGGTCTAAACCAACAACATATGCCATGGCAGAAGATAGGCGATTAGTTACGGCTTTGCTTAATAATTTATAGTCAACACACAACATTGTTAACGGTCTCCAATTTGCTAATGTCTTGGGGTCTCCCTTTTTATACAGTAGAGAGATTACCCCCTCACACATCGAACCTCCCATATGCTCTAAACCAAATATAGCTCTAAACACTTCCAACAGATGACATCCAATTATATCCCAAAAAACAATGTAAAACTCTTTAGAGAGCCCATCCACTCCTGGTACTTTGTTATCTTTCATGCTCTTCAGTGCCATATAAATTTCATCTAATTTCAATTCCCCTTCTAATTGGTCTCTAATATCCAAAGGTATTTGCACATCCACGCATTTTAAAAATTTAGTCCCTTTCTCATAATCAATTGTTTGTTTTTGAAATAGCTGAGAAAAGTGGTGTGTAGCGACACCAAGCATGCCATCCCTATCCTCAACCATCTCCCCATCTTGGTCCAATAAAGCCGAAATAGTCCTCCTCTTTCCCCGTGATTTAATTTGCTTGAAAAAATATGCCGAGCACTTCTCATCATTTTCCCATTTATCTTGCTGACTTTTAAAAATGAAGTCTCGAGCTTTCTTTTCAAATAATGTGTGTTGCTTTTTCAGCAGGATACCCAATTTGTCTTTATCTAATCCACCACCATTTACATTTCCTTGGATGTGTAGATCTTTTAATTCATTCTGCAATTTATAAAATTCTGTGTGGTTATTACGTACTTTGTCTTTGCAAAAATTCTGAATAAAACTCTTGATTCTTAATTTTGTGCTCTCCCACCACTCTATGACAGTGGAATAAAACGGTTTCATAGCTACACAGCCCTGGAAAAAAGACCTGAATCTTGTCCCAAAAGTTTTGTCGTGTAAAATGCCGTTATTAATTTTCCAATACCCTTTTCCAAATTCAATTGTTTTTAATTCTACTGTCACAGACAGGCAACTGTGGTCCGAATAAAAAACCGGTGTAACGCACGCGGAGGACACACGGAGTTCACGCGGAACAAACAGATAATCTATTCGGCTCCTCGAGCCCCTGCTGTTTCCCCAAGTGAAACCGGGATCATCCGCATGCGCCATTCTATAAGAATCAACCAAATTATATTTACCTATAAGACTTTTTACAAGATGCCCGCCTAGATTACCTCGGTCATATGACACATTAAAATCTCCCCCCATAAACACCTGTCTGTTTGTCATAAAAATAGCGTCTAGGTCGTTAAGCATTTCCCTCCTTTCCTTGGGTGTCGATGGTGCATATACATTAATAAATCTAAAACATTTACCCTTCCAATCGATATCTACTATTAAAACCCTCCCGTGTACTGCCGAAAAACTTCCTACTATTTTTAAATCCCTATTCCCACATAGAACACCAACCCCTGTAGAATGCACCCCTCCGACACTCCACCTCGACTCTCCCTGAACCCATTCCCGCGTAAACCTCTCCACGTCATTTTGATCTTTTAGATGTACTTCTTGTAAAAAACACACAGAGAAGCGAATGGAGGACAGATGGGAAAAAACAGTCGCCCTTTTAACTGGGTTCCTAAACCCTCTAACATTGATGCTAGCTAGGTTAATAATAGACGACATGAGGTAAAGAGGGAAAAAGACAACTATCTAATTATGACATTATTTTCCAAACTCACTTTAAATACATTAACTCATTTGGCGGCCGGTCTGGGAAGCGATGGTCTCCAGTCGGAGGACTGTCCACCAAGATAGGGGTCGGGAAAACACTGTCCTCCTCCTCATGCTCCCCCTCCATCTGCGTGGGTGCTGGAACCCCACTGGGTGCCAGACCGCTGCTCTCTATGGAGGCTGCGCCTGACGGGGTTAGCAGAGTCTCCTCTGCGCTGCCCAGGTTTCCCTCGCTTTTCTCCTCAGACTTCCCGCTTTCGAAACAACTGAAGCGATTCCCCCCCAAAGCGGACTTCTCCGTCACCTCCATGTGGATGAGTGGGGAAACAGGGCTCATCTGCTTCCTTTTCACCGAGCACTTTCTCCTCTCTCTCACCGTTGTCCAGCTCTCGGTAGCCGCGGGCGCGGTGGGCTCTCCCTTCTCCTCCTCCACTTGCTTATTCCAACTTCTGTCCGCTTCTCTTCTCTCGTGAGATGATGATGGCGTCTCACTCCCGCTCTCCTCTGACTCTCGCAGTTCTCTCTCCATCACTATCTCATCCACAACCTCCTCAATGGCGCGTAGTTCCATGCCTTCTCCCTCATCTGGTCTTTTCCCGCCTTCAGCTCTTTTCCCGCTCACCGCTCTGGCGTAAGAGGGGACTGCCTTCGGGCAGTGACGGAACAGGTGGTCCTCTGAGTTACACAGACTGCAGCGCTTTGGCACCGTGCAATCCCTCATTGTGTGTCCAATAATTCCACAGTTTCTGCACCTTGTCTGTGTGCAGGCATCCGCGAGGTGCCCGTACGTGCTACACTTCCTGCAGAAACGAGGCTGTCCAGCATACATGAGGTAGCCCCTGTCAGCACCGATGGAAAACGAAGCGGGAGGATGGCGGTATCCATCATGGCCGCTCTCGTCTTCCTTTAGCAGCACACGAAACTGCCTCTTCCCTGTCCAGATGCCTAGGGCGTCCTTAATGTCTCTCACTCCTGGCAAGATGGTCACATACCGGCTGAGGTAGCACACTAACGTTTCTTCAGTGACCCAGGGGTTGAACATGTGCACCGTTAGCACCCTCATATTGTGCCTGCACATGGACTCAACTTTAAAATCCACGAGGGCGGATGCTGTCGCGTTCGCCCGAAAGAGCCCCTTTACTTCCTCCAGCCGGGTGATGGTGTAGAACGACACATCGTAAAACTTCTCGGGTGTGTTCTGTTGCAGGCAGTGCACATCGTCTGCTGTCAGGCGTAGAGGTCCAAACAGCACTTCCTTTCCAAAACGAACTCTCTCCATCAAATTTTCCTTTCCTGTCCAATTAAAACGAAGCGTATTCTTCAGTCCAGCAGCCGCTGACTGTGACGTGGCCGATGACGACATCGCACCACTTTGAAGATCCCGCGAGAAATACAGTCGATCCTGCTCTTGATCTTAGCCAAAAGGCCGAGTAATGGTAATGTTTTGAAAAACGTATTTGTTATTCAAATTAAAAGGCCAATGAATACTTGCCTTTGTGTAATGATTTAACTCCCACCGCTTGTGGGACATTTATTTTGAAGGCATGTCAAAAATAACTGCACAAGGACGGACGGTGACTTGACGGTCTGACACGTCAGTTAGAAATAGCTAGCTACAAATTGCGCAAGAAAATGTTTTTCAAAGAAAGGGAAAGTAGACACTGACCGTAGGGTGTTTCAGCAAGAGTGGACATTGAAATATGTCTTTATTGAGGAATCAGGGAAAGTTGTGTGCTTATTATGCAAAGAGAGCATCGCTGTCTTGAAAGACTACAACTTGTCCCGACACTTCCAGACAAAGCATGCAGAGAAATATAGGAGTATATCTTCTGTGCAGAGCGCAAGTGCATCGAAAGAGTTGCTTTCTCAGTTACAAAAGCAGCAAGGACTTTTCACAAAACTGCATTCAGCAAACAACGGAATCGCGAGAGCTAGCTATGTACTGTCCCACAAAATTGCTAAACATAGCAAGCCATTAGCTGAGGGCGAATTCATTAAAGAATGTTTAATTGACTGCAGCAATACTTTGCCCCGACATGAAAGAGCATGTTGAGGTGACACGGCGTGTTGAGGACATCGCAGAGAATATGGAACAACCGTTGAAAGACATGGTAAAGGATTTCACCTATTTCTCTTTGGCACTGGATGAGAGCAGTGATGCACATGACACGGCGTAGTCGATATTCTTACGAGGCATAACCCCAGATTTTGAAGTTACAGAGGAGCTTGCTTCAGTGCAGTCAATGAAGAGCACAACCACGGGGAAATATTTATTGGAGGTTAATAAGTGTGGCAAAGCGGGGACTGAGTTTTGAAAAGTTATGCAGTGTGACCACTGATAGGTGCCCAAACTTGACAGGAAAAAAACATTGGCCTTTTGAAAAAGATACAAGATCAAGTAGCTGAGCTGAACCCAGATCAGAATATTTTTTTCCTGCGTTGCATTATTCATCAGGAGGTGATCCGTTAATGTGTTCTGAAAATGAGCCATGTTGTGGATACAGTCACTAAAGTTGTAAACTTCATTAGCAAAATATTTAAATCACAGGCAGTTTGTCTCACTGTTGGAAGAGACTGAGTCGGTTCATGCAGATCTCCCCTACCACACAAACGTGAGGTGGCTGAGTTTGGGGAAGGTGCTTAAAAGAGTGGGGGACCTGAAGTCAGAGATTGCTGAGTTTGTGCAATTGAAAGGAAAATATGTGAATTTCCCTCAACTGCAAGATATTATTAGCTCAGGCCTGCTTTACTTAGTACTTTGTTGAAGCACCTTTGGCAGCGATTACAGCTTTGGGTCTTCTTGGGTATGACGCTACAAGCTTGGCATGCCTGTATTTGGGGGGTTTCTCCCATTCTTCTATGCAGATCCTCTCAAGTGCTGTCAGGTTGGATAGGGCGCGTCGCTGCTCAGCTATTTTCAGGTCTCTCCAGAGATGTTCGATCAGGTTCAAGTCCAGGCTCAGGGACATTCAGAGACTTGTCAAGGATCTCTCTGTACTTAGCTCCATTCATCTTTGCCTCGATCCTGACTAGTCTCCCAGTCCCTGCCGCTGAAAAACATCCCCACCGCATGATGCTGCCACCACCATGCTTCACAGTAGGGGTGGTGCCAGGTTTCCTCCAGGCGTGATGCTTGGCATTCAGCCCAAAGAATTCAATCTTATTTTCATCAGACCAGAGAATCTTGTTTCTCATGGTCTGAGAGTCCTTTAGGTGCCTTTTGGCAAACTCCAAGCGGGCTGTCATGTGCCTTTTACTGAAGAGTGGCTTCCGTCTGGCCACTCTACCACTCCACAGAGGAACTCTGGAGCTCTGTCAGAGTGACCATCGGGCTCCTCGTCACCTCCCTGACCAAGGCCCTTCTCCCCCGATTGCTCAGTTTGGCCAGGCGGCCGGTTCCAAACTTCTTCCATTTTAAGAATGATGGAGGCCACTGTGTTCTTGGGGACCTTCAATGCTGCAAAAAATGTTTTGGTACCCTTCCCTAGATCTGTGCCTAGACACAATCCTGTCTCGAAGCTCTAACGACAATTCCTTCAACCTCTTGGCTTGATTTTTGCTTTGACATGCATTGGCAACTGTGGGACCTTTTATATAGACAGGTGTTTGTGCCTTTCCAAAAAATCATGTCCAATCAATTGAATTCACCACAGGTGGACTCCCAAGTTGTAGAAACATCTCAATGAGGATCAATGGGAACAGGATTCACCTGAACTCAATTTCGAGTCTCCTAGCAAAGGGTCTGAATACTTATGTAAATAAGGTATTTCTGTTTTTTTTTATTTGTAATACATTTGCAAACATTGTCGTTATGGGGTATTGTATGTAGATTGATGAGGAGAAAAATGTATTTAATACATTTTAGAATAAGACTGTAATGTAACAAAATGTGGAAAAAGGTAAGGGGGTCTGAATACTTTCTGAATACCAATGCTTTTCCTGGAACATAATTTCTCAGCACAGCAGTTGTAACAAATCCATGATGCACTCATCAGGGAAGCCTAAGTTAAAGGGATAGTTCACTCAAACATATTTTAGTATTTTGTTCATTTGTCCACTGTTGATATGGTTGCCAACAATGGGGCCATGTCGGAAGTAATGTCTCCAAGATATAGCACTTTCAGTAAACATCTACATGTGAATATGTATTTTCATCACTCTTTTTGCTTTTTACCAAAAGTGTTCCATCTTGAAGATTTGACATTTTCAAAAAAGCAACAAAAAAAAGAATTGGTGCTGGTTGTTTTGTGTTTTTTTGTTTTGAACATTGAAATAAGCGAGGCATGTAGGGTCGTGTGAAATATAATATGCATTCTTCTGCCTCTGCCTCCAGAGGGGTGTACTACAAAAAGTGGGATCAATGAGTTAGCCAGCTAACTTGAATAAATATTCGGAAATCACTTTTTATTTTTTTGAAAACTAACTTGATATGGCCATGGTCTAAGTGACCCATCCAAAAGCACATGCAATGCCGTCAAAGTATTCAGACCCCTTGACTTAGTTCACATTTTGTTGCCTTACAGCATGAATTATAGATTCATTAAATGCATTTTTGTATCACCCATCTACACACAATAACCCATAATGAGAAAGTGAAAATATGTTTTTAGAAATGTTAGCAAATTTCTAGAAAAATAAATACAGAACTCTAATTTACATAAGTATTCACACCTGAGCCACTACTTTCTGGGTAAATCTCTAAGAGCTTTCCACACCTGGATTGTGCAACATTTGCCCATTTTTTTATTTTCAAATTTCTTCAAGTGCTTTCAAATTGGTTGTTGATCATTGCTAGACAACCATTTTAATTTCTTGGTAAACTGCTCCAGTGTAGATTTGGCCTTGTTTTTAGGTTATTGTCCTGCTGAAAGGTGAATTAATCTCCCAGTGTATTCGTCTAGGATTTTGCCTGTGCTTAAACTTCATTCCGTTTATTTGTTATCATTAACAATTACAAGCATTATTTGGGCTTGCCATAACAAAGGGGTTGAATACTGTTTACTTTGTAAAAACATAATTCCATATATGTGTTTGTGTAGGCCAGTGACAAAAACATCTACATTTAATCCATTTTAAATTCAGGCTGTAACACAACAAAATGTTGAAAAAGTCAAGGAGTGTGAATACTTTCTGAAGGCACTAAGTTTAACTTAATGAACCAGAAAATCGATAGTTTTTTCTGGTTGTTTGTTAAAGTTAGCTGGCTAACTCATTGATCCTGCGTTATTATACCCCTTTGATATTGTGGGCTTGACCAATGACACAAAACAAGTCTCAAAATAAACCTGGTGGTGGTGCTCCTGCCTGGCAATCGTTGCCCTCGTCCGTAGCTCCTCTCCCTCTCTCATCCCCTGGGCCTTCACGGTGCAGGCTACCTCCTTTGGTGCAGGCTACCTCCAGTACCAGCGCCATACATGAAGCATGTGGTCATACAATGAGCAGCTGGCTATTAGGCAGGACACTGCAGTGCTGTCTTCTGACGGGTTGGAATAAGGAGGTGGGCCTCCCACAGAGCTAGCAGGTGGCGGGGATATGCGCCCAGGTATGTAATGTCCTGCGTCATCCTCCAAGGAGGTGTTGAAGCTGGTAGCTGGAGATTCATACCTAATCCTCCTCATGGCTCTCTGTCTTTGCTCTGTGGTCTACAGATGGGAGCAGGGAAGGAGGCTGTTCCAGGGACAAGTGAGACCAGTCTGCCCCCGTAGGCCAGGTAGTTGTGTAGTAGGCTAGTACGGAACATGCTCTTCTGCTGCCCTCTAGAGGAACAAGTGAAAAATCCATGTTTGACACAATGACAAAATGTTACCAGCTCTTAAACTACAATTAGTTCTATAAACCTTTTCTGTTGGATTGCCCCTTTAAAAACAATCAGACATGGTAGTTGTAAAGGGTTAAGTTTTCATGTGAGCATCATGACACTGTCTAGCCTCAGCTCTCATGCTTCGCTCGAATGTTTGGTGAAAGCCTGTGCAGGCTAGCCCCGTTCAGACTCCCCAGGGCTTGCTTGCCTGGCAGTGAAGGATGTGGCAGTCGCAAGTGCTCATGGGTAGGATGCCACTTCAGTCACCACACTCCTCCACCCAGGGCATTCTCACTGAGAGGCTAGCACATGTTCCTCTCGTCCCACAGCAACACCTGCTTGTCATAGATACAGATACAAGATCATAGAATACTATAAGCTTACTATAGAAGACTTACACTGAGTGTTCAAAACATAACCCCCCCCCCCCCCCCCCCCGCCACCAGAACAGCCTGATTTCGTTGTGCCATGGAGTCTACAAGGTGGCAAGAGTTCCACAAGGAAGTTAGCCCATGTTGACTGTATTGCTTCCCACAGTTGTGTCAAGATGACTGGATGTCCTTTGGGTGGTGGACCATTTATTTTTATACACACGGGAAACTGTTGAGTGTGGAAATACCCAGCAGTGTTGCACAAACCGGCACTTATATCCAATCCATGTCTCAAGGCTTAGAAATCCTTCTTTAACCTGTTTCCTCCCCTTCATCTACACTGATTGAAGTGGATTTAACAAGTGACATCAGTAAGGAATCATACTGTAGCTTTCACCTGGATTCTTCCGGTCATTCTATGTCATGGAAAGTGCAGGTGTTCTTAATGTTTTGTACACTCAGTGTATAGTTTCCTATAGGAATCCCATAGTGCTTTTTCGTAAGGGAAGTTGCGTTTTGATGAATTAGCATATTTTGTTGCCACCAGCACCTTATGAATGAAGACAATACTATTTAACCACAAGATTGAGATAATTAACTATTTCCCATTTTAGAAATACTGATATGTATTTTGCAATTACAGTAATTAGTACTGCATGTACTTACCATCTTCAGTATAGAGTAGTGTAATTGTTTTATTGTTTTGTTTTTTTTGCCTACAAAAATACATTACAGATGGGCTATTGTCAAAATGGTCCCTTAAATTGATAAGACACAAGCACACAAACCTCAGCCATCTTGATCAAGCACTTCCCAACTCAAGTTCTGCCATTGACCTACCACACTCTGCCTTTTGATGAACTGTGGTTCAGGGTGACAAAATGGCACAATATTCCCTGTTATCCATGGATAAAATGGGTCCACAAGGAAATATGTCAAAAGATCAGTGAATCAACTGTCATATGATGTGATCTATGTGGGAATGTTGGGGAGAGTGTGTGAGAGTCCGAATAGATTATTCCCAGATGTTAGGTCACCTGTAAATTACACTTATTTTCTTGTTTGTGCCTGCTGCATACAAGCACTTGCATTGGGCAAATGCGTGGGTTTGTCTCTGTTTTTTTCCATTTACTATAGTCTCCTTGATGCATTCTTAAGAAGGCCAACATGCATTTTTAAACAGTACAAATTAAGCAGTTAAAGCCCGTGCCTGTGCACAGCTGTGTCTTCTTCAATGTGCTGGTGAAACTGAGTATCCAAGATAGAGGTCGACCGATTAATCGGAATGGCCGATTTAATTAGGGCCAATTTCAAGTTTTCATAACAATCGGAAATTGGTATTTTTGGGTGCCGATTTAAAAAAAAAAAAAAAAAAAAAAAAAAAAAAACATTTTTTAGACTCGTCCTATTCCCAGTTGTGATTCCTGGCAATCGTGGCTGTTTTTTTTCTATGTAACTCATGTCAAAATAGCTTACATACAGTCCATACCATATGGGTGGCACTAGGACTTTTTCCAGAAAGTTGTCTTGATTCAGCAAGAAGGCAGCTGGTAGGAAATGCACAAGAGCCTTTCTACTCTAACTCAGTCATCGGAATTTGATACAGAGAGGCAGAGACGACATCTGACAAATTGCATGCTTGGTACTAAACTGAAAGGGGAGGTGTAGCTTGATTTGATGTGTGTGTGTGTGTTTGCTTTGTGTAGCCTACAGGAGAGGTGTGTGTGGGGGGAGTGGCTATGTTCCCCCTGACACTCCCCAGTGTGTATGTCTGGGCTGAGGAATTGTGTTGTGGTCAGAGCAGACGTACACATTCTCACACACAGGCCGAGTTTGTTGTTGCAGCCAGACAATCTTAAAGAGCCAGTGGGTCTGCCATGGATTTAATGGAGCTGTTCTTTGTCTGCCTTGGTGCTGCAGTCGTAGTCTTTTATGGAGTGAAAATGGTCCACTTCGCTAAGATGCTTTATCCCAGAGTTTGCTTCCCGCAGCCAGATTCCTTCTTTACATCAATGGGAGAGTGGGCAGGTGAGCTCTCTCTCTGTCTGTCTGTCTGTGTGTGTGTGTGTGTGTGTGTTTACCCAGAATAAATAACTGACATGCGCTGAAGTTACATTACTGATTATAAGTAACTTATTAGGAAGAAGAATCTGTAAACACGTTTCATGAGGTTTTAAAAACGAATGATGTAAATTCAGTCTTTCTATGAGCACTACATGACAAAGTCCTACTTCAGTCCCTGTTCCACCTTGTGGTCTCAACTTGCTTCTAAGGTATTGTACTGGATGTAATGAAATGTGGCAACTCGTGACCCCACTGTGCAAATTATACTGAAGAACAAAGAGTTATATCTGGAACGGGATAAAAGCCCATTATTAAAACATTTTCCAGATCTTTAAATGTCTGGGAAACACTCGATAAGGTCACTCACAGCTAGGTGGATCAGTAAGGAGGCTTTATAGAATATAGGTGGGTAAATGAAGGTTGTTTTTTTACACCACAGCTATCAATGCCATTTTATTATCACGTTGATGTTATGTTGACACATATTATCTGGCGGGGATGAAGTGTGTCATCTGACAGGGTCACCTGGGGAGATTATCGAACTGACTGACATAGAGCCCAGGAAAAGCAAGCATGATGTCTACACACTGTTAAGATACTTTAAACTAAGTGTAAACGGTGTATGGCAGGGGTCTTCAACCTTTTCCTACCCAGGCAAACCGGCGACCCAGGGACCTCCATCATATTATCCGGTGAATGATGATAAGTAATCAATATTTTGAAATGAAATTTGTCAATAATTTTTCATTATTTTGACCTGCCCACATTAACATTGAAAGAAGTGTAAACTCTTAACATACCTTTCTAGCTAATAGGCTAACTCCAAACTAGGGCTGTGACGATTATGGAATTTTAGGTCATTCTTAATTGTCATGAAAATGCATTACAAGCGCCATTTAAAAAAAAAAATATGTCCATCTTTGAAAGACATACCTAATGAATACAACACAGCTTTGGTGACACCAGTGTCTCAAAAAAAGAATGGTTTTGACTGTTTATAGAGCTTTTGGAAATGAAGCTTCCCCTTCAACTTTACCAATGTTATATACAAATTAAAAACTGCTATTGGTTAAACTTTATTTACTTGAATTTAATGTTGACTCCCCCTTCTCCTAAAATTAATGTATTAAGATGATTATTATACAATAATTGTGCCAGGCCTACTCCAAACATGTTCGCTAATTGCAGCTGTTTAGCTGGTTTAACAAAGGTTAGCAATATGTTGGCAAAAATGTAATTCCAAGTCAAGAAAGAGTGCCAGCAGACAGCGTAAATTTGCCATGACTGGTACTCACGGGTACTTTTTCAAAGCCTATGTCAGATACTCCAGTGAGTGTAATTTGCTCAATATTAGGAGGTGAAACAAAGTTATCATTAGAAAGAAGATATTCCCCTCTTTTCTACTGTTGGCAGAGAGGAAGAGGCAAAGGGAGAGGTTTCACTCTCGCCAAAATCTGTCCAAAACAAACCCAATGTGTTTTTATGGGTTTATTTTGGACCTAATCTTGTAGTCTGCCTTTTCGCCTTTGGGACAACGACTCTCATTGTTAGGGCGGAGACATAAGCATCTCGCCATTATATTATACTTTTTTTTTATGTATACAGTACCAGTCAAAAGTCTGGGCACCTACTCATTCAAGGGGTTTTCTACATTGTAGAATAATAGTGAAGACAAACTATGAAATAACACATGGAATCATGTACAGTGCCTTGCGAAAGTATTCGGCCCCCTTGAACTTTGCGACCTTTTGCCACATTTCAGGCTTCAAACATAAAGATATAAAACTGTATTTTTTTGTGAAGAATCAACAACAAGTGGGACACAATCATGAAGTGGATGACATTTATTGGATATTTCAAACTTTTTTAACAAATCAAAAACTGAAAAATTGGGCGTGCAAAATTATTCAGCCCCCTTAAGTTAATACTTTGTAGCGCCACCTTTTGCTGCGATTACAGCTGTAAGTCGCTTGGGGTATGTCTCTATCAGTTTTGCACATCGAGAGACTGAAATTTTTTCCCATTCATCCTTGCAAAACAGCTCGAGCTCAGTGAGGTTGGATGGAGAGCATTTGTGAACAGCAGTTTTCAGTTCTTTCCACAGATTCTCGATTGGATTCAGGTCTGGACTTTGACTTGGCCATTCTAACACCTGGATATGTTTATTTTTGAACCATTCCATTGTAGATTTTGCTTTATGTTTTGGGTCATTGTCTTGTTGGAAGACAAATCTCTGTCCCAGTCTCAGGTCTTTTGCAGACTCCATCAGGTTTTCTTCCAGAATGGTCCTGTATTTGGCTCCATCCATCTTCCCATCAATTTTAACCATCTTCCCTGTCCCTGCTGAAGAAAAGCAGGCCCAAACCATGATGCTGCCACCACCATGTTTGACAGTGGGGATGGTGTGTTCAGGGTGATGAGCTGTGTTGCTTTTACGCCAAACATAATGTTTTGCATTGTTGCCAAAAAGTTCAATTTTGGTTTCATCTGACCAGAGCACCTTCTTCCACATGTTTGGTGTGTCTCCCAGGTGGCTTGTGGCAAACTTTAAACAACACTTTTTATGGATATCTTTAAGAAATGGCTTTCTTCTTGCCACTCTTCCATAAAGGTTTGTGCAATATACGACTGATTGTTGTCCTATGGACAGAGTCTCCCACCTCAGCTGTAGATCTCTGCAGTTCATCCAGAGTGATCATGGGCCTCTTGGCTGCATCTCTGATCAGTCTTCTCCTTGTATGAGCTGAAAGTTTAGAGGGACGGCCAGGTCTTGGTAGATTTGCAGTGGTCTGATACTCCTTCCATTTCAATATTATCGCTTGCACAGTGCTCCTTGGGATGTTTAAAGCTTGGGAAATCTTTTTGTATCCAAATCCGGCTTTAAACTTCTTCACAACAGTATCCCGGACCTGCCTGGTGTGTTCCTTGTTCTTCATGATGCTCTCTGCGCTTTTAACGGACCTCTGAGACTATCACAGTGCAGGTGCATTTATACGGAGACTTGATTACACACAGGTGGATTGTATTTATCATCATTAGTCATTTAGGTCAACATTGGATCATTCAGAGATCCTCACTGAACTTCTGGAGAGAGTTTGCTGCACTGAAAGTAAAGGGGCTGAATAATTTTGCACGCCCAATTTTTCAGTTTTTGATTTGTTAAAAAAGTTTGAAATATCCAATAAATGTCGTTCCACTTCATGATTGTGTCCCACTTGTTGTTGATTCTTCACAAAAAAATACAGTTTTATATCTTTATGTTTGAAGCCTGAAATGTGGCAAAAGGTCGCAAAGTTCAAGGGGGGCGAATACTTTCGCAAGGCACTGTATCAAGTGTGCCCGATGCCGCCCCTCATCTCTGATTCTCCACTGGGTGGGCAATATCAATTGTGCCTATAGGCTATGTAGGGTGATCTCAATCAAATGACCCATACCCTATAGGCTATGTGGGGCATGCATGGAGAAGCACAGAGCAGTTATATTTCTAACATAGCTGCTGGGATAGTGTAAATAAAACTAGGCTGGATATTCCAACCCTGAGCCCCGGCCTGCTCTGCTCTTGCTGATCCCAAACTTTTTTGTGTGCTGGCTAACTAATGTCTGTGCTGTGTAGGCCTACGGTGGCCGTTCTGGAGGAAAGGCAACGGTTTCTTCTGTAAATAATTTGGGATTAGGCCTACTGTAGTCCAAATTGTCTTGCGTGCGGACTAGCCTATAGCCTATATAGGCTAGTCCGCGAAGATGAGGAGGAGGACCGGAGGTCAACTTTGATAGCTTGCTACTACTATAATTTATTTTATTAAAAACAATGTTTCTTGCCTATGATGTATTTATCAGAGTTATTGACCTCACAATAAACCAGATTCAAGTAACTTACATTGTGTTGCTGAAACTTGAAGCAGCAGCCGCGGCACAATCAATCGGAAATGGACAGCTCATGGTGCTGAAAGTAGTCAAATTCAAGTATGCATAATTAATTTAAACCATCTTCATTTTAATTAGACTTTACTAACAACAACAGGCCTTTATGTTGGAGCCTATTTCTTCCTATTTAAAAAAACAAGAGGTAGGCCTACGTGTTTGACAGATGAAATTAGGGCTGTTAAGTTAAAACCAAGACTCAAATTCAAATCAAATGTTATTTGTCACATGCGCCGAATACAACAGGTGAAATGCCTTGAAATGCTTACTTACAAGACCTTAACCAACAATGCAGTTCAAGAAATAGATTTAAGAAAATATTTACTAAATAAACTAAAGTTAAAAAAAATATACAAAATAAAAAAGTAACAACAAAATTACACAACGATAACTAGGCTAAATATTGGGGGTACCGGTACAGAGTCAATGTGCAGAGGTATAGGTTAGTCGAGGTAATTTGTAAAGTGACTATGGATACATAATAAACAGTGAGTAGCAGCGGTGTTTAAACAAGGGGGTGGGGGTCAATGTAAATAGTCCAGGTGGCAATTTGATTCATTGTTCAGCAGTCTTATGGCTTGGGAGCCCTTTGGTCCTAGACTTGGCGCTCCGGTACTGCTTGCCGTGCGGTAGCAGATAGTCTATGCCTTGGGTGACTGGAGTCTTTGACAATTTTTTGGGCCTTCCTCTGACACCGCCTAGAAAATACATAGATCCTGGATGTCAGGATCTACAGCTTGGCCCAAGTAATGTACTGGGCCGTACACACTAGCCTCTGTAGCGTCACACCAGGCGGTGATGCAACCGATCAGGATGCTCTTGATAGTGCAGCTGTCAAACTTTTTGAGGATCTGGGGACCCATGACAAATCTTGAGGGGGCATGAGAGGGTATGCCATAGGCCTACCATTTTATTAAAGAAAAGGACACAAAGCACAGGCCTACCCCTTGTTAGCTTAAGATTTTGAAGAAAATAAAACAGATCTGATTATATAAAGTGATCTATGACATTGCTCTGGTCCGCAATGCTTTATGCTAGAACCAAGCTGTAAAATACCTGGGAAAGACGTGACTGATGCATATGGGGATATCATTGTTTTGTTCTTTGACATTCAGAGGCTGAGCTACAACCTTCTATAGCCGGGAGACTAAAAGCATACTCAGCTTGGAAGTCAAATAATTCTGTCACCTATCAATCGATTTAAGCTATTCATTTTCTGTACAATGGAAGATGTTTAAACCCAGACAGTTTTTGGGGAAACATTTTCTCGTTAGGTTAAGCAACGGAGAAGAGTAGCCAGCAGTTAAAGCTTACATTTCCCTGAGTAAGTAGGTCTACTCTGTCTGGGGTGGAAAGGTGGCCCTACATTTTTAAAGTACCATGCTCCGATTCCTAAATATGTCTCAGATTGAATTATTTGCCAACAGGGACAGTTTCATTGCAAACAAGACACACTGATTTGGCATTAGAGAAATATGATAAGATGAACACACAGGCCAATCTCTCTGTCCATTCTTAGCCTGTTATTTCTGTAATTTGTGTGGTATTAAAAACAATTCTGCTAATATGTGAAATTATGGAGAATTGCATGAAATGTTTATAAAAAGCTATTTTATCTCGGACCTGCAAACACGATGATAGATTCATGCAATGCTTTAACTATAAAGGAGATATTTTCACCCCTACTCTTGTCCATGGTGGTCTGTGAACCCAGCAACCTAATGACTCGTAGCCCTGTGCTCTAAAAATTCCTGCGTTGCCATGTAAGGCTTACAGGACGAAGAACAGTTTCTAAAACTGCATATCTAAGGCTCTGGTCTGTCCAAGAAGTGAGGGTAAATGGTAGGCATGTTCTCTGCTATCCATTATGTTTTAATTATTGTTTTGGGTATAGGGGAGGGTCAATTATTTTTTCTCTCCAAGCATTCAGGGAGCGTTTATATCAAATATATTTTGCTGAAGGGAGGGCCACCCATTATAATTTCAGAGAGGTCTGATTTTTTCAATGTAACCCTTAATATAAATAACGTTCACTCCCTAATTTAGACCTGGAACACCAGGTGTGTGCAATTAATTATAGGTAGAACAGAAAACCAGCAGTACTCCGGACCTCATAAGGTTTTAATACCCCTGCCCGTGTAGCCTACGTGTGAAGTCTGCTGTATCAAATAAAATCACATTTTATAAGTCACGTGCCAAATACAACAAGTGTAGGTAGACCTTACAGTGAAATGCTTACTTATGAGCCCCTAACCAACAATGCAGTTTAAAAAAAAAAAACGGATAAGAGAGTAATTAAAGAGCAGCAGTAAAATAACAATAGCGAGACTATATACAGGGGGGGCACCGATACAGAGTCAATGTGCAGGGGCACCGGTGAGTTGAGGTGGTATGTACATGTAGGTAGAGTTATTAAAAGGGGGGGGGAGACGATGCAAATAGTCTGGGTAGCCATTTGACTAGATGTTCAGGAGTCTTATGGCTTTGGGGTAGAAGCTGTTTAGAAGCCTCTTGGACCTAGACTTGGTGCTCCGGTACCGCTTGTCGTACAGTAGCAGAGAGAACAGTTGCCATACCAGGCATGTTGACACACCAGCATGACATTTAAACCGAGGTCATCAATGATGGCCAGCCCTCTATGGGAGGCTGAAAGCACAGATAAATGTGAAGCATCCGCTTAGCGTTTCCACTCACTAACAAATATGGTATTGATAGGAAGCCCACTGGCCGACATTGGGAGAAGATGGAACGAGATGGATTTTGGCTGACATTTTGCACATATTCTCATCAATTAAACATTTAATCTCAATAAAGTTTTCTGTTCCCATACCTCAAATGTTATGAACAGAGTGGACTAAGTTTTGTAGACTTTGCCCTTTGCGAAAGTTTTTAAAAATAGTGTTGCACAGGCGAAATGCACAGGCGAATTGAGTTATTGCACATGGCGCACTTCAGAGTAGGCGTTCCCAAATAGAAATTTGCAGACATATGCTAGAATGTGCCAATAGGATCTCGCTAGCTCGTGCTTGGATCTGCCCACCTTCTTCCTTGTTCTGCCCACTATGACTCATTTGTTCCCATTGGATACAACAGGCTGTGGTCTATCTTGGTTTAGTTATACAAGTCTTTGCTGAAAATCTCGGAGTCACTTTCCTATCAGATCATCTTCTGGGCAACGCAAACAAAACACAGACACGGACACAAACACACACTGAAGGCTACACAAACATACACACAAACACAGACTGAAGGTTAAACAAACACATATCAACTTCCTGTGTTCCTGAGGCAGCAGTCTCCTGGTGTTACTGGGCCGTCTTCTCCTCTGAGCTGAGTTGTTCCGCCTCCAACAGTGCTAGCTAATGCTGTGGTGTTCTCTTTCACCGTGAAGGACCAACAATACCCAGCCTGACGGCCTCCTTTTTCCCAAGCTCCACTTTCATTCCATTCCAATCAAGTACATGGGAAAAAAAGCCTGTAGAACAGTATGTTCCGGGTGAATTATTCCTTTCTTTCCCCTTAACTTGGAGGAGTCTTTCCAACTCATTGGAAATCAAAGGAACATGAGTGTGTTTCTCTTTCCTTTCACAATCAAGCCTTTTTCAGTGTTAGGTTGGAGTGTGTGTAGCCTTCAATGTGTGGGTGTGTGTGTGTATTTCGTTGTGTAGTGTCCCATACCGTGTGATTTCTAATTTGACTGTGGGAGGTTTCTGGTGTGCTTTGCATCTGTTCTTACTTCAGCTCTCTGCCCTGAAGCGATGCAGGAGAAGACTAGTGTTAAGAGAAGAATAGACATTCCTAACACTGTACAGTCAGAGGCTAGATAACCACATCTTGCTATTGAGAGAGAAAGAGACACCGGCTAGCTTGGATAGCCCTGAGACCACTCAGCTCCAGCCAAACACCACAGCTTTCAGATGCTGCTGCCTTTGTTATAATAGGGTCACTAACCAATGCTCCCTTCAACACCCCTCCCTTCCCCTCAGAGAAGAACATTCCAGGGCTTTCGTGTTCCATTCGGTTCCATCTCGAAGGTTGTTATTCTGAACTTCTTTGTTCACTATCCACAGCTACAGCTACAGTGTGTGTCTGTGTGTGTGAAGTTTACCATGCGGTTGGCAGTGGGTGCTGCTGAGGGGAGAACGTCTCATAATAATGGCTGGAACTGAGCAAATGGAATGGCATCAAATACCTTGAAACCATTTCATACCATTCAGTCATTACCACAAGCCCATTCTCCCCAATTTAGGTGCAACCAACCTCCTGTGGTAGTTGGATTTTAACAGTGAGGAGGCAACGATGCAGAATTGTTTGTTCTTACCAGGGTGAGGCTAAAACAGCCGGCGAATTGTACAATTACTTACAAAAGAAAAGAAGAGGACTGAGCAACAAGGAACATAAACTGAATAAAAAAATGGGTTCAAAAGAAAACCCAGGCTCAATCATGCCTGAAAAACCTGTCAGCATACCAACCCGTTCCCGGTCCTGTCTCTCAAACAAGGAAATGACAGGGTTTAAATAGGACCCATCATTCATCAGCCAGTGAGAACAAGCCAATTGACATCATGATGAACTGGGACAGTTCATTTGGCATGGCCCAGTGCCCCGAGTGGGTGGAGTGACCAATGGAATGGCACCAGGCCATGCATTTACCAGGCCATGCATTTACCAGGCACCGGCCTGGTCTCATTTACTAGACGTAACAGTAAAAATAAATTCAGTGCACTCAAATTAGTATGATATGTTAGCTTGGTATGGTTACATAAAACAGAAGGTTACAAAAAACGAAAGAAGGGTCAGGCGTATAACTTGAATGTCTAGCAACCAAAATGTTGCGTGTTTGAATTTCATCACTGACAACTTTAGAGAGGGGGGGGGGGGGAATTCTATCAATTTAATCGTTTTTTTCCCCCCTACCATACCTACCCTGATTGGATAAACTAATGGACAACAATACTTCTACTGCTACTTACAGCTATTTTCTCTCACATCTACCGTACATGTAGTTAAATAATTATACATATGTTCCTAATTTCTTCTTTCTTCAAGTGCTGGATTTTCACCCACAGCAGCCAATCCACCATTATGATCTTAACTCCAACCCTCTAATGTTCACAGATTCACCCATCTTTCCCAGTATAATGTCATTTTGCTATTTCCATTTGCAATTACAGCCCTCCATTTCACTATGATGTCTTATGAGGGTCCTGAACCTCCCAATTTGTAGCATTTCTACTAATATTGCTCTAAAGAGAAATACTTTACCCAAGAGTATAATAATATTTCCCATTGACGGATCGTGGTTTTTCGGATCCCGTAACAATACAGTCTGCAGGTTGATCTGAACCCTGATATTATGACATAACAACCATGCCTGGACCTGACTCCAAAAACGAGCCACCGATTGACAGTACCAGAACATATGTTATATTGATTCTGTTTTCTCGCGGCAGAATCAATTTAAAGTAAATTTTATATATAGTAAATGTAAATCCGGTACGCTCAAATTAGTATGATATGTTACGTTTAGTATGGTTACAGTGCATTCGGAAAGTATTCAGACCCCTTGACTGTTTCCACATTGTTACATTACAGCCTTTATTCTAAAATGGATACAGAATTACAAAAATAATCCATCTGCACACTACCGAATAATGACAAAGCAAAAACAGGTTTTTAGAAATGCTATTAAAACATTTTAAACTGAAATATGACATTTACATGAGTATTCAGACCCTTTGCTCAGTACTTAGTTGAAGCACCTTTGGAAGTGATTACAACCTCGGGTCTTCTTGGTTATGACGCTACAAGCTTGGCACGCCTGTATTTGGGGAGTTTCTCCCATTTCTTCTCTGCAGATCCTCTAAAGCTCTGTCAGGTTGGATGGGGAGTGTCGCTGCACAGCTATTGTAAGGTCTCCAGAGATATTTGATCGGGTTCAAGTCCGGGATCTGGCTGGGTCACTCAAGGACATTCAGAGTATCATGACACAAGGCGAGACCCAGATGCTGACACAGGAGGCAGATGGTTGGAGTCTTACAATGTTTATTAATCCAAAAGTAGTAGGCAAGAGAATGGTTGTGGACAGGCAAAACCAGATCAGAGTCCAGGAGGTACAGAGTGGCAGACAGGCTTGAGGTCAGGGCAGGCAGAATGGTAAGGCAGGCAGGCACAGAGTCCAGAACAGGCAAGGGTCAAAACCGTGAGGACTAGAAAAAGGAGAAATGCAAAAAGCTGTAGAACGGGAAAAACACTGGTTGACTTGGAACATACAAGACTAACTGGCACAGAGAGACAGGAAACACAGGGATAAATACACTGGGGAAAATCAGCAACACCTGGAGGGGGTGGAGCCAATCACAAAGACAAGTGAAAACAGATCAGTGCGTGACACAGAGTCTTGTCCTGAAGCCACTCCTGCTATGTCTTGGTTGTGTGCATAGGGTCGCTGTCCTTTTGGAAGGTGAACTTTCGCCCCAGTCTGACACCAAGTGGATGAGCCTTTTACTAAGGAGTGGCTTCCGTCTCTACCATAAACACCTGATTGGTGGAGTGTGCAGAGACGGTTGTCCTTCTGGAAGGTTCTCCCATCTCCACAGAAGAACTCTAGAGCTCTGTCAGAGTAACGGTGTAGGAACAGTGGGTTAACTGCCTTGATCAAGGGCTAATTATAATGGGATATTGTGTGTAGATTGATTAAAAACTCTTTTTTTTTTATTTTAAAATCAATTTCAGAATAAGGCTGTAACTTAACAAAATGTGGAAAAAGTTGAGACTGGTGTTTTGCGGGTACTAATTAATGAAGCTGCCAGTTGAGGACTTGTGAGGCGCCTGTTTCTTAAACTAGACACTAATGTACTTGTCCTCTTTCTCAGTTGTGCACTAGGGCCAACCCCTCCTCTTTCTACTCTGGTTAAAGCCAGTTTGCGCTGTTCTGTGAAGGGAGTATTACACAACGTTGTACGAGATCTTCAGTTTCTTGGCAATCTCTCACATGTCATAGCCTTCATTTCTCAGAACAAGAATAGACTGACGAGTTTCAGAAGAAAGTTCTTTGTTTCTGGCCATTTCGAGCCTGTAATCGAACCCACAAATGCTGATGCAACTAGTCTAAAGAAGGCCAGTTTTATTTCTTCTTTAATCAGCACAACAGTAGAGGTGATGGCGGTAGTGTTAGTAGTGGTGGCGGTAGAGGTGGTGGCAGTAGTGCTAGTGGTGATGGCAGTGGTATTGGTTGTATTTCGAGACAGGCTTGAATAAGGTAAGTAGCCAATAGGCAGAGAGTAGCATAATTTGTCTGATTCTCTAATCATGTTAAAATGTTATGGGATACATTTTCTCCATTGTTTTTGGTGGTAGGCCACTCTGGAACGTCTATATTATGATCAAATAGCCACAGTATCCTACACTGTCTGAAACTGTAACTTAAAACAGGTACAGCCTCGGTGTTCACAGTAAACACCTGCTGGAAGTTACACAGAATTGGAGGGAACATTGCCTGAAGCTGTTTGAAACATCTTTGTTGGCCGTAAAAACTGGTCAACCTTAGGCTTATTAAAGCCCACAGCCCTTGTAAGACTGGTTGCTTGCGGTACTCGAACTGAAAGTTGAGGGTTGCACTTAAGCCACTGAACCAATCCACCCCTCCGTGCCCCTGTCCTTTCTTGAACCTTTGCTTGATTCCCATCCCCTCTGCCAGAACGAAGGCGAGTCTTCTCACGTCCCATGATGTTAAGCCAAATAGGGTTCTTTCCAATTGTTGAATGTGGTTGAGGTCACTTTCATATGTGGAAGAGAAGACTGGCACCCACCCATTTGGCTGAAGCCTGGATTTTTCACCTCCTTTCCTCGTTGCCGTAGTGCTCTTGATGGAATGTTGGGCACCCTGGCAGCTCCCTTTAAGATATGCCCATTTTCCATTACCTTCAGTGCATGCTGTGTTGACTCATTTCTTCAGTCTGTTTTCTTCTTGTATGTTCTCATCTGAAAATAAAAACATTGAATTATATTAGTAACTGTAAGGAACTGACCCTTAACCTAAGACCTGACCCTTAATCTAACAAATGGCCCCTAATCCTTACACCTAACTCCTAATCTAACAGATGGCCCTTAACCCTAACTACCCCACACAGGACTGTGTACCTTAAGACTAACCAGTTTCTTTCAAACCACATGACTTAAAGTATTATTATTGACTTATAGAGGGATAGATTTTAAAGCTCTCTCTTAAAAACGTAGCTAGCTATCTAGCTATATAACATAAAATGCTGTGTAAAATAACTAAACGGCTTTAGAGTAACATTAATTGTAAAGCTTTCTGTCAATAGTGGAAACATTTACAACTGCAATTACGATATCTTATTGAATGTATTTTACCTCAGATGATCTGGTAGTAAGGTTATACGTAGCTAGCTATCTAACGAACGTTATATGACAAAATGCTGTGTAAAGCAACTAAAAGACTATAAAGTAACATTAACTGTAAAGCTATCAGTCACTGGTGGAAACATTTACAACTGCAATTAATTATTATCTTTTTTGAATGTATTTTACCTCAGACGATCGGGTAGTAAGGTTGCGAGCTAGCTCTGCTAGCAGTTTATGCTAACTAGCTAGCTGGCTAGCATTTACTGCCAGTAAGGTTACTAACTAGAAAATTAGCATAAACTACCACTAACTGGGATAGTCATTGTCTAAATGACAGGTAGAAACACATCATAACCATATAGGGGTAACTAGCCCCTAGGGGCCAGTTACCCCCGACAAGGTGGAGGCGAGTTGCCACCAACACACTCATCCAACATATTACTAACTTTACTGAAAAATTATCTAAATGTTTCTCTCTAAACAAGTGGATTATTTATCGTAAGGCTTTCCTACTTGTACATCTAACTTCATTGGAATATATCTACAACTTTTTCACTTACAGAGCAGTGGCAGCCAGGGAAAGTGTTTGGTGACATCTCGTGTTGGGGGGGGGGCTAGTTAACCTCAGGGGACTAGTTACCCCCTAGTAATGGGGCAGCAGGTAGCCTAGTGGTTAGGGCATTGGGCCAGTAACCGAAAGGTTGCTAGATCAAATTCCCGAACTGACAAGGTTAAATCTGTCATTCTGCCCCCCCCTGAACAAGGCAGTTAACCCACTGTTCCTAGGCCATCATTGTAAATAAGAATGTGTTCTTAACTGACTTGCCTAGTTAAATCAAGGTTCAAAGAAGAAAAAAATAAAAAAAACATTGAAGTACACTTGGAGTCAGTGATGATGTGGTGTGTTGTCCTTTTAGAACTACACATACAACCTAATTTATAGAAGACTTCTATATCTGTCGTTTCCATTACACATGTTGCAATTATTTTTTTTGCGACTGCTTTTGTCGAATACAACTGGGTCAATGGAAACCTGCCTATTAATTGATTTATCAAGACGACTCCTCCACACTTGTCTCAAAGCAGAGCGAAATGATCATCTAGGTGACATGACTATTGGATATGACTTTGGGAGTTTCAGTATAAAACAGCAATTTGATACATGCCTTCAATTGCATTAGCCTACTTTATTCCAATAGTTTCATCATTCAGTTGATCACAATTTAGGTGAGTTTTCCAGTCTCTGTCACCCGCCTCTTCTGCATTGTTCTCAGCACCAGTTTAAATCAATATACTGTTTTTTAGAAATATGGCTCCTTTTCGGGTTAAAGCTAATTTAATATCTCTGATATTGGGCTGGGCTCGGGTTTCAGTTTACCGGGCTTGGATCAGACTTGGCTCTAACTTTCAGGCCCGATGAGAACACAACTTCCAAGTGGAGCAGTCCACCCATGCTGTGGTGCATGAAGCCTCTAGTGGTGGGAAATAGTACTGCCTGGATACTTCTATCAGTAGCAATGTGTAAAGATATTTTGCAGTGACATCCTATCCCATCTTGCTCTGTTGCAGTGGTCACTGGTGGGTCAGATGGGATAGGGAAGGCTTACGCCTTTGAGGTAAGTTACCATTGCTGTCTCTGAATGTGACTGTGGCTGTTCATGACATACCACCTGTCCATCCCTAACTGCCTATAGTTCTATCCCCCCCATGCAACACCAACTCCATGTGGTTCTATCCCCCCCATGCAACACCAACTCCATGTGGTTCTATCCCCCCCATGCAACACCAACTCCATGTGGTTCTATCCCCCCCATGCAACACTAACTCCATGTGGTTCTATCCCCCCGCGCAACACCAACTCCATTGGTTCTATCCCCCCCATGCAACACCAACTCCATGTGGTTCTATCCCCCCGTGCAACACCAACTCCATGTGGTTCTATCCCCCCCATGCAACACTAACTCCATGTGGTTCTATCCCCCTGTGCAACACCAACTCCATGTGGTTCTATCCCCCCATGCAACACCAACTCCATGTGGTTCTATCCCCCTGTGCAACACCAACTCCATGTGGTTCTATCCCCCCGTGCAACACCAACTCCATGTGGTTCTATCCCCCTGTGCAACACCAACTCCATGTGGTTCTATCCCCCCGTGCAACACCAACTCCATGTGGTTCTATCCCCCCGTGCAACACCAACTCCATGTGGTTCTATCCCCCTGTGCAACACCAATTCCATGTGGTTCTATCCCCCTGTGCAACACCAACTCCATGTGGTTCTATCCCCCCGTGCAACACCAACTCCATGTGGTTCTATCCCCCCGTGCAACACCAACTCCATGTGGTTCTATCCCCCCGTGCAACACCAACTCCATGTGGTTCTACCCCCGTGCAACACCAACTCCATGTGGTTCTATCCCCCTGTGCAACACTAACTCCATGTGGTTCTATCCCCCCCATGCAACACCAACTCCATGTGGTTCTATCCCCCTGTGCAACACTAACTCCATGTGGTTCTATCCCCCTGTGCAACACTAACAACATGTGGTTCTATCCCCCTGTGCAACACCAATTCCATGTGGTTCTATCCCCCTGTGCAACACTAACTCCATGTGGTTCTATTCCCCTGTGCAACACTAACTCCATGTGGTTCTATCCCCCTGTGCAACACCAATTCCATGTGGTTCTATCCACCTGTGCAACACTAACTCCATGTGGTTCTATCCACCTGTGCAACACCAACTCCATGTGGTTCTATCCCCCTGTGCAACACCAATTCCATGTGGTTCTATCCACCTGTGCAACACCAACTCCATGTGGTTCTGTCCCACCTGTCCATCACTAACTCCATGTGGTTCTATCCCCCTGTGCAACACCAATTCCATGTGGTTCTATCCACTTGTGCAACACTAACTCCATGTGGTTCTGTCCCACCTGTCCATCACTAACTCCATGTGGTTCTGTCCCACCTGTCCATCACTAACTCCATGTGGTTCTGTCCCACCTGTCCATCACTAACTCCATGTGGTTCTGTCCCACCTGTCCATCACTAACTCCATGTGGTTCTGTCCCACCTGTCCATCACTAACTCCAGTGGTTCTGTCCTACCTGTCCATCACTAACTCCAGTGGTTCTGTCCTACCTGTCCATCACGAACTCCAGTGGTTCTGTCCTACCTGTCCATCACGAACTCCATGTGGTTCTGTCCCACCTGTCCATCACTAACTCCATGTGGTTCTGTCCCACCTGTCCATCACTAACTCCATGTGGTTCTGTCCTACCTGTCCATCACGAACTCCAGTGGTTCTGTCCTACCTGTCCATCACTAACTCCATGTAGTTCTGTCCTACCTGTGCAGCTGGCAGGACGTGGGCTGAACGTGGTGATCCTGAGCAGAACCAAGGACAAACTGGACCGGGTGGCACTGGAGATAGGTGGGAGGAATTAACATACTTCTTCTTCTGGGATGAGCAACATTGTCTTTGAGGGTTAAGATCAGGAGTGTCAGACATACTGCTCGCAGGGGTTCAATCCATCCCGAGGATGGTTTGTGTAAAAACATATATTGTTTTTGAAATTATAATGGACCTACATTTAAAGAGTTTCTTGACTGTTTCCAGCTCTCTAATAATCACGGAAATTAAAGCTACACCGTCAGGGTCGAATTTCCAAAAACGATGGATATAGGACTATTTTTACACACTTTGACAGCGAGGAAATATAACACATATTCGGTGCAGCCCTCCGGACCTCGATGAAGACCATATGCGCCCCCCGGTGCATAATGAGTTCGACACCCCTGGTTTAGATGTTAGGTCAATGTATCTCTGGAACTTCATTTTGTGACCTTTCTCTTTCACAGGAGAAACCACGGGGCAGAAAGTGAAAGTGATCGTTGCTGATTTCACTGAGGATGACATGTATGAACACATTGAGGAGAACCTGAAAGGCTTAAATATCAGTGTATTAGGTGCGCGCTGTCCTTCATTATTACTCCTCGTTATATTTACTGATCTCTAAAAATAGTAACCTATCCTATCCCAATAACCTATCCCAATGACAGCTGCCGAGTGGCATTAACCTGGTCTTATCCAATTCATGCAGTGAACAACGTGGGGATTCTGCCTAGTCATATTCCCTGCAAGTTCCTGCAGACTAAGGACCTGGAACAGGTGAGAGGAGACATACAATATTGGTTCACCTACAGATGTAGGATCTTCATTTGAGCCAGTTTGATACAGCAGGAAAATAATCCTTTAGCAACAGGAAATGTGAATTATTTTGTGTATTATAATTAATATACATTTTTGTAAGGGCTGATGCATTTGACGTTAGGGCAAATCAAGTCTGAAATGTTCAATTGGAAATTACAAACTTTAGAAGCCTTTTAAACCTTGAATACACTACAAGTTTGCAATTCCTGCTATGCACAAATGTTATTTTCAACAAAAGAGTGATCAAATTAAGATCTCGTCCTCGTACCTCACCTGTCCTCTTACCTGTTCCTCACACTCCCCTTTCCTCTCGCCCCACCTCACCTTTATCCAACGCGCTGTGTGACAAAGTGGAGGCTACTGAGGAGAGGATGGCTCATAATAATGTCTGGAATGGAGTCAATGGAATGGTATCAATGACATGGAGATCACGTGTTTGATACCATTCCATTAACTCCATTCCAGACATTATTATGAGCTGTCCTCCTTTCAGCAGCTTCCACTGCTGGAATGGAATAAATGAAACTGTATTCAACAGATCAAACATTGAAACCACGTTTGACTCCATTCCATTGATTTCATTCCAGCCTCTACAATGAGCCCGTCCTCATATAGCTCCTCCCACCAGGCTCCACTGGTGTGATGTCATAATATGCCAGTTATTACGTTGATGTTGATCCACCTCAAGAATTGCACTTGCATTTGGCGAAAGGCTCGTGACACACATACTCAGGCTGACTGGCTCTCGTTCAGACAAATGAGAAATAAGTGAACTCAGGCTGTCAGGAAGGCCAAAGTTAGTTACTTTAAGGATCAGTGCTCTCTCTGTGGGTCTAACCCCAAGAAGTTCTGGAAATGGTTAAAGACCTGGAGAATAAACCCTCCTCCTTACTGCTGCCCATGTCCCTTAATGTTGATGATGTGGTTGTTACTGACAAGAAGCACATGGCTAAGCTCTTTAATCACCACTTCATTAAGTCAGGATTCCTAATTGACTCAGCCATGCCTCCTTGCCCGTCCAACATTTCCTCATCTCCCACCCATTCTAATGCGACTAGCTCCGACGCTCCTCCCTCTTTTTCCCCTGCCCCGCTAGAACGTTTCTCCCTGTAGGTGGTCAGTAAGTCCGAGGTGCTAAAGGAGCTCCTAAACTTGACCCCCAAAAAACATCTGGGTCAGATGGTTAAGACGCTTTCTATCACCGCCAAGCCTGTCTCTCCTCTCTGGGGAGGTTCCCATTGCTTGGAAGGCAGCCACAGTTTGTGCTTTATTTAAGGGGGTGATCAAGCTGATCCTAACTGTTATAGGCCTATTTCTATTTTGCCCTGTTTATCAAAAGTGTTGGAAAAACTTGCCAATAATCAACTGACTGGCTTTCTTGATATCTTTAGTATTCTCTCTGGTATGAAATCTGGTTTGCGGCCAGGTTATGGATGTGTCACTGCCTGTCACCAAGGGAGTACCCCAAGGCTCGATCCTAGGCCCCACGCTCTTCTCAATTTACATCAACAACATAGCTCAGGCAGTAGGAAGCTCTCTCATCCATTTAGCTACAGTCTTATACTCAGCTGGCCCCTCCCCGGATGTTGTGTTACATGCTCTACAACAAAGCTTTCTTAGTGTCCAACAACCCTTAACCTTGTTCTGAACAACTCCAAAGCAAAGGTCATGATTACAGGTGTGATTACTACCTCTCATGGCTTAGAGCTTGAGGTAGTTAACTCATACAAGTTCTTGGGAGTATGGCTAGACGGTACATTGTCAGCACATATCAAAGCTGCAGACTGAAGTTAAATCTAGACATGGTTTCCTCTATTGTAATCACTCCTCTTTCACACCAGCTGCCAAACTAACCCCGATTCAGATGACCATGCTAGATTACGGAGACGTAATTTATAAATCGGCAGGTAAGGGTGCTCTTGAGCAGCTAGATGTTCTTTATCATTCGGCCATGAGATTTGCCACCAATGCTCCTTAAAGGACACATCACTGCACTCTATACTCCTCTGTAAACTGGTCATCTCCGTATACCCGTCACACGACCCACTGGTTGATGCTTATTTATAAAACCCTCTTAGGCCTCACTCCCCTCTATCTGAGATATCTACTGCAGCCCTCATCCTCCACATACAACACCCATTCTGCCAGTCACATTCTGTTAAAGGTCCCCAAAGCACACACCCCTGGGTCGCTCGTCTTTTCAGTTCGCTGCAGCTAGTGACTGGAATGAGCTGCAACAAACACTCAAGCTGGACAGTTTTATCTCAATCTCTTCATAGAATCAATCATGGACACTCGTACTGACAGTTGTGGCTGCTTTGCGTAATCTATTGTTGTCTCTACCTTCTTGCCCTTTGTGCTGTTGTCTGTGCCCAATAATGTTTGTACTGTGTTTTGTGCTGCTACCATGTTGTGTTGCTACCATGCTGATGCTGTGTTGCTGCCTTGCTCTGCTGTTGTCTTAGTTGTCTCTTTATGTAGTTCTGTGTTATCTCTCGTTGTGAAGTGTGTTTTGCCCTATATTTTTATTTAATTTAATTTACTTTGAATCCCAGCCTCTGTCCCCGCGGGAGGCCTTTTGCTTTTTGGTAGGCTGTCATTGTAAATAAGAATTTGTTCTTAACTGACTTGCCTAGTTGAATAAAATAAAAAATAAAATGTTACCTGTGGATGACAAGGAAGGAAAGAGGAACACACTTCACATTTTTTTTTTTTTTGTTCTTCCAGAGAATTACAAAAGTGATCAACTGCAATGTAAAAGCCTTGGTCAAGGTGGGTAGATATTGAAGCCCATCAGTGGAGTTTATGCTTAAAGGGATACTTTGGGATTTTGGCAATGAGGCCCGTTATCTACTTCCCCAGATGAACTCATGGATATGTCTTTTGAAGGAAGTTGCTGACTAGTGCTAGCACAATTACTAACTAACACATTCTCATTTACAGCAACAACCTGGGGAATAA
The DNA here is from genome assembly GCF_045791955.1 of Oncorhynchus clarkii lewisi. Lineage (NCBI taxonomy): Eukaryota > Metazoa > Chordata > Actinopteri > Salmoniformes > Salmonidae > Oncorhynchus > Oncorhynchus clarkii. The sequence goes on from NC_092152.1 coordinate 39,227,226, forward strand.
TTACAGGGGAGAGGATGAATGAGCCATTTGTAAACTGGGGATGATTATGTGACCATGATGGTATGAGAGCCAGATTGGAAATTTAGCCAGGACACTAGGATTAACACCTAGCTTTTTCCCCTTTATCAATCTACACATAATACCCCATAATGCCAAAGCAAAAACTGGACCATACATTTTTTGCAAATGTATTAAAAATTTAAAATAAACTGAATAAGTTGCATAAGTTTTCAGACCCTTCACTCAGTACTTTGTTGAAGCCCCTTTGTCAGCAATTACAGCCTTGGGTATGACGTTACAAGCTTGGCACACCTGTATTTGTGGAGTTTCTCCCAATAGAACAAGCAGGTGACAATTTTACGGGCTTTTATCAGCACAAAATCACTGAGGGAGCAGGCCCGACATCTCAAGCAAAATAATAAAATCATCAACTGATTTCCAACTGCCTTTTTGACTGCTTGCATATCAACCCATATTCATATTGTCATTATTGCTTATGTGATGATTTTCACTATTATCAAGCACACTTGGCACTTGTAATGATGTTTAGGCTACTGATGTTTTTGTCGTTTGACCACACATCTTGCTGACCTTGCACTTGGTGGTTGGGGTATTTATTTGCACTTTGTCATTGTAAAAAGAAGCTGATACCGGGTTCCAACACCAACGCTTACAGTTAATAGTTGTAACAAAGGCACTCCACGAATACAATTTATTGAACTCTTAATATTATAAGAAACAAATCAAAAATGACGGTCTAGATCCAAATAGGAGGTCCTGTGAGCAAGAAAGCGTTCCCCTCTGTGGAAATCACATGCCTGTCCAGGGCGCCGGCCCTGCTTCTGACTCATTGCCAAAATCCCGAAGTATCCCTTTAATTAAGTGTCTTTGTTTTTAACCGACTTGTCTTTGTTCCACAGATGTGCCAAATAGTCCTGCCAGGGATGGAGAAGAGGTGTTTTTGGAGAGGTTTTCCTCAAGCCAATATTTGAGACTTCACATTGTCAATTAAATCAAAAGTCCAGTTTATTTATACTGAGACTATAATTAGTCTAATCTAAAATCCTGTTAATTACTGGATGAACATATGTTGATGAATGTCAGGAGAGGAGAACCTGAGTAATCCTGACTGTCTAATTCCTCTGCAGAGGGAAGGGAGTGATCGTGAACATCTCCTCTGGTGTGGCCAGTGTTCCCTCCCCCATGTACACCATGTACTGTGCATCAAAGGCTAGTACAGACCTGCTATCTCTTTCTAAGCACAGGATGATCAGTCGGTTGTACGCGATGCTTCTGGAATTAGTAGTTTCTATAACAAATAATAAAAGTGATCTCAATGTTTCTGCCTTGCTGTCTTTGTACAGGTGTTTGTGGAGAGGTTCTCTCAAGGTCTGCAGGCTGAATATAAAGCAAACAGAGTCATGATACAGGTGCAGTGACGCATCAGGGTGCATGGATCTATTTTACATTCATATAAAAGGGGGAGGGCACTCAAATCGTTTGTACATGCATTGACTGTGTATGTTGGCTTATTCATCCCCCTGTCTCACCTGTAACTATTCCCCAGGTCATTGCTGTAAATCAGAATGTTTTCTCAGTCAACTTACCTGGTAAAATAAGGGTAGAATAAATAAATACAAATTGTATTCATTGGTTTGTACAGCAACGTGAATGTGAATTCAGGAGGAGAGCTAAATCAAGAATTGAAAAATCATAAGGGAAATAAATGGCATTTTACTATTCTTGAATTTTAAGGTAAATTCACTTCCCCACTTGACTGAATTGAAATGGAACTGGCCTCAACACTGTCTGCTCTATATGTCTGCTTTGCTCTGTTTCTCTCCTGTGTCTCTGTGTCCAGGCAGTGGCTCCATTTGGGGTGTCCACCCCAATGACGGGTTACCAGAAGTCCAACATGGTGACCCTGACAGCGGAAGACTTTGTCAGGACATCCCTGGAGTACCTCCAAGCCGGGGACAAGACCTACGGCAGCATCTGTCACACAGTACTGGTAAAACACATCAGAACATTTACACATATGGAAAGGTGGAGGAGTATTTACCTTGTTTTCAGTCATTGAAACAGGTGTGTGCTGTGTGTTGTCTCTACAGGGTTGGATGGTACAGGCTGTTCCTCTGCAGATCCTCCACAGTGAGACCATGCAGGACAGTCTACTGGAGTATGTGAAGAAAAGAGTGGGGACATAGGTCATAGGAGATCAACACATGCATTATGTTATCATCATGTACTGTATGCATGTCTGTAAATAAGATATGATGCCTTTTACAGTGCCTTGCGAAAGTATTCGGCCCCCTTGAACTTTGCGACGTTTTGCCACATTTCAGGCTTCAAACATAAAGATATAAAACTGTATTTTTTTTGTGAAGAATCAACAACAAGTGGGACACAATCATGAAGTGGAACAACATTTATTGGATATTTCAAACTTTTTTAACAAATCAAAAACTGAAAAATTGGGCGTGCAAAATTATTCAGCCCCTTTACTTTCAGTGCAGCAAACTCTCTCCAGAAGTTCAGTGAGGATCTCTGAATGATCCAATGTTGACCTAAATGACTAATGATGATAAATACAATCCACCTGTGTGTAATCAAGTCTCCGTATAAATGCACCTGCACTGTGATAGTCTCAGAGGTCCGTTAAAAGCGCAGAGAGCATCATGAAGAACAAGGAACACACCAGGCAGGTCCGAGATACTGTTGTGAAGAAGTGTAAAGCCGGATTTGGATACAAAAAGATTTCCCAAGCTTTAAACATCCCAAAGAGCACTGTGCAAGCGATAATATTGAAATGGAAGGAGTATCAGACCACTGCAAATCTACCAAGACCTGGCCGTCCCTCTAAACTTTCAGCTCATACAAGGAGAAGACTGATCAGAGATGCAGCCAAGAGGCCCATGATCACTCTGGATGAACTGCAGAGATCTACAGCTGAGGTGGGAGACTCTGTCCATAGGACAACAATCAGTCGTATATTGCACAAATCTGGCCTTTATGGAAGAGTGGCAAGAAGAAAGCCATTTCTTAAAGATATCCATAAAAAGTGTTGTTTAAAGTTTGCCACAAGCCACCTGGGAGACACACCAAACATGTGGAAGAAGGTGCTCTGGTCAGATGAAACCAAAATTGAACTTTTTGGCAACAATGCAAGACGTTATGTTTGGCGTAAAAGCAACACAGCCATCACCCTGAACACACCATCCCCACTGTCAAACATGGTGGTGGCAGCATCATGGTTTGGGCCTGCTTTTTTTCAGCAGGGACAGGGAAGATGGTTAAAATTGATGGGAAGATGGATGGAGCCAAATACAGGACCATTCTGGAAGAAAACCCGATGGAGTCTGCAAAAGACCTGAGACTGGGACGGAGATTTGTCTTCCAACAAGACAATGATCCAAAACATAAAGCAAAATCTACAATGGAATGGTTCAAAAATAAACATATCCAGGTGTTAGAATGGCCAAGTCAAAGTCCAGACCTGAATCCAATCGAGAATCTGGAAAGAACTGAAAACTGCTGTTCCATCCAACCTTACTGAGCTTGAGCTGTTTTGCAAGGAGGAATGGGAAAAAATTTCAGTCTCTCGATGTGCAAAACTGATAGAGACATACCCCAAGCGACTTACAGCTGTAATCGCAGCAAAAGGTGGCGCTACAAAGTATTAACTTAAGGGGGCTGAATAATTTTGCACGCCCAATTTTTCAGTTTTTGATTTGTTAAAAAAGTTTGAAATATCCAATAAATGTCGTTCCACTTCATGATTGTGTCCCACTTGTTGTTGATTCTTCACAAAAAAATACAGTTTTATATCTTTATGTTTGAAGCCTGAAATGTGGCAAAACGTCGCAAAGTTCAAGGGGGCCGAATACTTTCGCAATGCACTGTAAATAACTTTTTCACATGTATGTATTTCTAAAACAAGAGGACTGTAAAAGGCATTTTTAACTCATACTTCTAGTAAGTTGAACTCAAAATCAATGTTTATGTGATACTGACTGAAAATGAGAAGTCACACCAACCTTTCCCAGCATGCTCTGCTGTGGGTCGATATTTTGGAATCTGTGTTTTTTAATGTACATTGAGTGATTGATTGATTAATCTTATACTACACAAAGATAAATAACATACATTTTTATAAACTAATCCAATAATTTAGTTTGAATTTTTAACTTCTTACTGAAATGGTTGTTCCAGTTTAAATGGCTTAGGCAGTCTCCTCCCATTGTTCCTAACCCTGGCAGTTATTATCAGGTTGCGGGTGAATACAAATGTTAACTGTTGGATAGCCTAACAGGCTGGATTCCAATAGAAATTACAGCATAATGTGACTTGCAGGTACAGGACAAAATGCAGGTAAATTTCCCCCGTTGGAAGATTCCTGGAAATCCTTCAACCAAATCTGGGAATTTTGGGAAAGTTATCAGCATTCTGCAACCCTACTTGAAGGACTGATGTGGCCTGTAAACCATGAGTTTCAGGCCACTGTATAAGGGTATATAAAATAAGGTCTTGTAATGTATTGTCATAAAATTTTTAATTAATATCATAACATTTGCCTAGGAACTCAGTTGTTGAAGACCACAAGACTTAAAGTGAATGAATTCAACAACCATATCTCTGTCACTAACAAATACAGTCATGGGTGGTAACTCTATAATTCATTTGAAAAGGCAAGGCACACTAGGAAATTATATTTAACATTTTCAAGCTGATATAACTCAAATCTGGACCCCCTACAGGGTCACAGTGACTATTGGTTTGAATAATTACTATAAATTCACTTTATGTAACTGTACTCAGATATATTTAGTGCAACAGGTTTCCTCAAAAGTTTTACAGTGAGAGAAGAGGAGGCCGGTGGCACTGGTGTCTTACTGGGCCAATCAACTACGTAAACGTATGTCTCATGTTTCAACCGCTCTCGGAGCTCTAAGCTAAAGCTTTTTGAGTGTAGTTAACTAACTGTTTTGTATTTACTGATTTATATTTGACCTGTTACCGCTAGCGGAACATCTCGATAACATCCGGTGAAATTGCAGAGTGCGAAATTCTAATTAAATTATTATATATATTTAACTGTCATAAAATCACAAGTGCAATACACCAAAATAAAGCTTAACTTCTTGGTAATCCAGCCGCCGTGTCAGATTTCAAAAAGGCTTTATGGCGAAAGCAAACCATGCGATTATCTGAGGACAGCGCCCCATCATACAAATGCATGACAAACATATTTAATCCAGGGAGGTGCGACACGAAAGTCAGAAATAACGATATAATTCATGCCTTACCTTTGAAGATCTTCTTCTGTTGGCACTCCAAAATGTCCCAGAAACATCACAAAAGGTCCCTTTGTTTGATAAATTCCTTCTTTATGTCCCCAAATTGTTTGATTCAGAAATACACCGGTTCCAACTCGCCCAACATGACTACAATTGATCTAATAAGTTACCTGTAAACTTGGTCCAAACATTTCAAACAACTTTCCTAATCCAACCTTAGGTATCCTAAAACGTAAATAATCGATAAAATTTAAGACGGAATATACTGTGTTCAATAGCGGATCAAATCAACGTGGAGCGAGCTCCAGGTCCCGCGCAACAAACAATAGAGTCCACTTGGCTTGACACTCACACTGAACCACCCTACTTCTTCATTTCTCAAAAGAAAAACATCAACCAATTTCTAAAGACTGTTGACATGTAGTGGAAGCCATAGGAACTGTAACCAGATGCCTCATGAATATAGTTTCCCATAGAAAACCATTTGAAAACACAGTGACCTCAAAAAAAACAAATCCTGGATGGTTTGTCCTCGGGGTTTCGCCTGCCAAATAAGTTCTGTTATACTCACAGACATTATTTTAACAGTTGTATAAACTTTAGAGTGTCTATCCAAATCTACCAATTATATGCATATCCTAGCTTCTGGGCCTGAGTAACAGGCAGTTTACTTTGGGCACGCATTTCATCCGGAGGTGATTATAGTTTCTAAGTAAGGTGGGCTTTGCTAAACTCAAATATTTCAAGTATTGCAACTTATACTTATTAATTGACTCCCGAGCGGCGCAGTGGTCTAAGGAACTGCATTGCTGTGCTACAGGCGTCACTACAGAATGTGGTTTGATCCCAGGCTGTGATGCAGGGAGACTCATGAGGTGGCGCACAATTGGCCCAGCGTCGTCCGGGTTAGGGGAGAGTTTGGCCGGCTGGGATGTCCTTGTCCCATTGTGCTCTAGCGACTACCTGTGGCTGGCCGGGCAGATGCATGCTGTCGCCGGTTGTACTGTGTTTTCTCTGACACGTTGGTGCGGCTGGGTTAAGTGAGCAGTGTGTCAAGAAGCAGTGCGGCTTGGCAGGTTCGTGTTTCGGGGGACACATGGCTCTCGACCTTTGTCTCTAGCGAGTTTGTACAGGAGTTGCAGCGTTGGGACAAGACTAACTACCAATTGGGGAGAAAATAAAAGTGCCTTTGACATTAAAACATGATGTAGTGCTCACTTCCCCATATTGACTACATTTATTTCGTGTTTTTATGTATAGAGAAATCAAAATAACCATTGTAAGTTGACTTACATGAAAAATGTAAGTATACCTTACTCAATTTTTTTACATTTGTATTACTCATATGATGTTGTACTCCACACTTCAGCTATTTAAGTTTCTTAACTAAATTGTTTTGAGGTAATCAGTTTCCTAAAAATGTTTAAGTAGCCAGAACTTATCCGGTTTTACAGTGCAGGAAATGTATACTATTTTGAGAATATTTCAGCAAAGTGGCAATAAAACATTCAATACTTGCCAAACAACCATGGGCTTTTAGATTCTGTCTCTACTGTATTCTGAAATAAACTTGGAAAGTATTGGCATGTATTTGAAAACACTAACATACACTCACTCACTCTAGTCAGAACTAAGAAACTCAGACATGTTCAACTTGCTAACTGGCTGTAGTTATACACGTGCCATGTTCAACCAGTTAGCAAGTCAAACATTTCAGAGTTTCCTATTTCCGACTAGCATGTGAATGCGGCATTCACCCAGGTATTTGAATATAGTATTTCAAATACGTTTTCGTAGGGGATCATTTTCCAATTGGGAGACAGTGCTGTGTATGTGTGTGTGTGTGTGTGTGTGTGTATATGCGTATGTAGATAAAATAGGAACTTGTCCTTCATGGTGTGTGGAGGCCTACAGAACACCTATTGAAGAAGAGGATATCTCTACGGACACACACAAACACGCACCGCGTGTGTCTGCAACTCTCATCAAACACGCACGGCGTAACTCTCATCAGTGTAGTCTCCTCCATGGTGCGAGACAGACAGGGAGAGCAGTTCAGCATGGTGGGGAGTAGATGGTCAGACAGCCAGGCCGTTCTGTCTGTCTGTCTGTCTACACTCTACAGTAAATCACTGAAACTGATGCTTTTAACCCTCACATACAGTTGAAGTCAGAAGTTTACATACACCTTAGGCAAATACATTTAAACTCAGTTTATCACAATTCCTGACATTTAATAATTTTAAATTACCCTGTCTTAGGTCAGTTAGGATCACTACTTTATTTTAAGAATGTGAAATGTCAGAATAATAGTAGAGAGAGTGATTTATTTCAGCTTTTATTTCTTTCATCACATTCCCGGGTCAGAAGTTTACATACACTCAATTAGTATTTGGTAGCATTGCCTTTAAATTGTTTAACTTGGGTCTAATGTTTTGGGTAGCCTTCCACAAGTTTCCCACAATAAGTTGGGGGAATTTTGGCCCATTCCTCCTGACAGAGCTGGTGTAACTGAGTCAGGTTTGTAGGCCTCCTTGCTCACACACTCTTTTTCAGTCTGCCCACAATTTTTCTATAGGATTGAGGTCAGGGCTTTGTGATGGCCACTCCGATACCTTGACTTTGTTGTCCTTAAGCAAATTTGCCACAACTTTGGAAGTATGCTTGGGGTCATTGTCCATTTGGAAGACCCATTTGCAACCAAGCTTTAACTTCCTGACTGATGTCTTGAGATGTTGCTTCAATATATCCACATAATTTTCCTACCTCATGATGCCATCTATTTTGTGAAGTGCACCAGTCCCTCCTGCAGCAAAGCAAGCTTCACGGTTGGGATGGTGTTCTATGGCTTGCAAGCCTCCCCTTTTTTCCTCCAGACATAATGATGGTCATTATGGCCAAACAGTTCTATTTTTGTTTCATCAGACCAGAGGTCATTTCTCCAAAATGTGCGATCTTTGTCCCCGTGTGCAGTTGAAAACCGTAGTCTGGCTTTTTATGGCGGTTTTGGAGCAGTGGCTTCTTCCTTGCTGAGCGGCCTTTTAGATTATGTTGATATAGGACTTGTTTTACTGTGGCTATAGATACATTTGTACCTGTTTCCTCCAGCATATTCTCAAGGTCCTTTGCTGTTATTCTGGGATTGATTTGCACGTTAATCTCTAGGAGACAGAACGCGTCTCCTTCCTGAGCGGTATGACGGCTGCGTGGTCCCATGGTGTTGATACTTGCACACTATTGTCTGTACAGATGAACGTGGTACATTCATGCATTTGGAAATTGCTTTCAAGGATGAAACGGACTTGTGGAGGTCTAAAAAAAAAAAATCTGAAGTCTTCGGCTGATTTCTTTTGATTTTCCCATGATGTCAAGCAAAGAGGCACTGAGTTTGAAGGTAGGCCTTGAAATACATCCACAGGTACACCTCCAATTGACTCAAATGATGTCAATTAGCCTATCAGAAGCTTCTAAAGCCATGACATAATTTTCATCATTTTCTGGAATTTCCCAAGCTGTTTAAAGGCACAGTCAACTTAGTGTATGTGAACTTCTGACACACTGGAATTGTGATACAGTGAATTATAAGTGAAATAATCTGTCTGTAAACGATTGTTGGAATAATTACCTATATCAAGCACAAAGTAGATGTCCGACTTGCCAAAACTATTGTTTCTTAAAAATAAATTTGTGGAGTGGTTGAAAAACGAGTGTCAACTGTATACAGTTAGCCTCAATTATGGGCTGATGGGGACATCAGCAAACCAACAGGGCAACATATAATAAATTATAAGAAGCTCTGATAACATTTCATCCCACTTACCATAGCTGATGTTGTGCCAGCTTGTCAGAGCAGGTTGACTGGCTAACCAATGGTTGACTGGAGTGATGGACTGTCATGATGAATTATCTTCCTACGGTAAGGGAGAAAAGGAGGAATAGATTTGGAGAGGGTCAATTATACAGTAGATAGAGGAAAAGAGGTGGAAATGAGGGATGGAGAGGGGGAGACAGATAGATGTTAAAAAGTGGGGCCAGATATACCTCTACCAAAGTCTTTCTTTGTCCTGCACATTTCCGTTGGAGTCCCTCCAAGACAGAGACAGAGAGAGATTGAGCGAGGGAAGAAGAAAGGAGGGTAAGAAAAAAACAGTCTGTCATTATTAACACACAGCAAGATATAGGGGAGACAGACTGGCAGACAGAATAACACACCACACACACAGGCAAAAGAAGGCAGACAAGGACACGTACACACACACACACTCATGGATCCCAACATTGTCCAGCATGTCTTGTGCGTCTCATTGATAAACCAGTGTCAAGGGAGCATATTAGGTTGGCTGACATTTATCCAGAGAATGTAACGTGTAACAAAGAATTTAGCACGCCAACATGTAATATATTTTCAGTCCATGTCACCATCTAGTGGCAGTTTATGGTCATCACAAGCAGAAAAAGAAAGTTAGGAGTCTGTTAATTGTTTTTATTAGCAGTAGTTAAATTGAGCCAGAGCTTCCCAGAACCTGGCTCCTGCACCTTACAGGTCCCAAAGAGGAGTAGGATAGAAAGTAGGATAAAAGACTTAGCCCTAGCCGTAAAATGGTAATACATTGTATTTACAGCCATAATTCAGCTAGCCCTAACCCTTCCCAGTTAACAACAAACATTCCCATAACTTTAGAGAACATTCCCTTAAGTCTCATAAGTCAACTAACGTTTTTATAGGAATGTGCTTGGAATATTTCCAAGAAAACCTTCCCTTAATTTCAAATAGAATGTCTCATAATTTAACATATTCATGTTCTAGAACTTCTCATAATTTCACATATAGACAAGTTTTATGTTGCAAGAATATTCATGTGTCCAGTTTTCTGTGGGTTAGGACAATATTCCATTAACGTCCCACCAAACATACACAGCACATTGTTGCCATGTTCTCAGAACATAAGATATTAATGTTCTAGACACGTTTCATGGGACGTTGCGAGAACATTTGTGTCCCCAAAAACATTAATTAGACATCACATTACTCTTGCCAAGCCAAGCCAGTTTTGTCTGTTGGCAAGGGATACTCACATACAGTGTTTTCAACTTACATATTTGACACACATGATTACATTGAGCAGGTTCATTTATAAAGAAATGATTATTCAACATGTTCTCACTCGGCAAGCGGTACCGGAGCGCCAAGTCTAGGATCAAAAGGCTCCTTAACAGCTTCTACCCCCAAGCCATAGGTCTGCTGAACAATTTATCAAATGACCCCCGGACTATTTGACCCCATTGACCCCCCGCCCCCTTCTGCTACTCGCTGTTTATTATCTATGCATAGTCACTTTACCCCTACCTACATGTACAAAATTACTTGACTAACCTGTACCCCCGCACATTGACTCGGTACCGGTACCCCCTGTATATAGCCTCGTTAATTTTATTGTGTTACTTTTTATTTGACTATTCTTACTTTAGTTTATTTTGTAAATATTTTCTTATCTCTATTTCTTGAACTGCATTGTTGGTTAAAGGCTTGTAAGTAAGCATTTCACAGGAAGGTCTACACCTGTTGTATTTGGAGCATGTGACAAATCTAATCTAATTTTATTTTATTTTATTCTAATTCGAGTTCTACAGCACTCTGATCTTCCTGCTATGCCATCATGTCAATGTCCTGTATCAGGTATTTAATCTGACTATTCTCTCATCATTGATTTTATTTGCATATTTCAGCAATTTAAGGGCTTTCCGTATAGTTGTCTAACATTGGTGGGCATATTAACCTGTTTCAAAGATACTCCTGAATCACAATGATCAATAAAATATTTTCTTGAGTGTAATTTTAACAGAGCTGAGATTTACTTTAAAGTGCATTCACCTTGTTGCTTACACCTATCAAGTTTATTTCAAATCTACACAAGTGCCAAAGGAGAAGGGATTAGGGTTTATTCTGGACAGGGCCTAACTATACTAGCTCAATAAGAAAATGCCCTAGAGATATTCCTTATTGGGGCAGTGGTTAAGGTATTTGCCCTTGGTGCTGGTGGCCTAGACTTGGTAGACCTGCTAGGGGAGTCACCCTACTCTATAGGTCTTCACGGATCCACCTGTGTCCCATGGTCTGGGCCGGTTCAGACTGACTTGTCTGGAAGTGCCCGTACAGATCCCAACGCGACTGCTGCAGTATAGAGCGAGAGTGATACATTGTATAATTTAAGCTGCTGCTCTTGCTTTTCATGACAGTGGAGCGTGGCGTGTGTAGCTTGTTGTTGTTGTTGGCCTATCATAAGTCATCAAAGCGGCAATAGGCTACAGTCATAGAGTCTCCACGTGTGGCAAAAGTTAAGAGATATCTAATCAATGGAAGATGGAATTAAAATGACGGAATTAAATGTTAAAGGAGGAGGATAGGCTACAACGACCAAAAGTCAATAGGTAGGCTGCTACTTAATATTCTGAATGGAGTTGTTGTTATTGTAACTGTAGGAAGCGAAAGCGCATGCACTGCAGCCTCAATTAGCCTAGCTAGCTAACGTTAGCTAGCTTAACTAGCTTCTCCCGGTTTGATGCAATCAAGACAGGTACGACGTCATCATATTTGATGATAAATAACCTAGCTATGGCAGCTCTTAATCTATATCTATAATCTATAGCAGGAGTTGGCTTGGTTGGTGGCTATCTCTCATCTCTCGCTCTTCCCTGCTCCCCCCTCCCTCTTCCCTCCTCCCTCTTCCCTGTTCCCCACTGCCTCTTCCCTGCTCCCCCCTCCCTCTTCCCTGCTTCCCCCTCCCTCTTCCCTGCTCCCCCCTCCCTCTTCCCTGCTCCCCCCTCCCTCTTCCCTGCTCCCCACTGCCTCTTCCCTGCTCCCCCCTCCCTCTTCCCTGCTCCCCCCTCCCTCTTCCCTGCTCCCCACTCCCTCTTCCCTGCTCCCCCCTCCCTCTTCCCTGCTCCCCACTGCCTCTTCCCTGCTCCCCCCTCCCTCTTCCCTGCTCCCCACTGCCTCTTCCCTGCTCCCCACTGCCTCTTCCCTGCTCCCCCCTCCCTCTTCCCTGCTCCCAGTGTCACTCGCTCACAGTACGACCCTTTCACCGCCTGCTAGAGCGGTACCTCTCTCAACCTCCTCCTGCACTTTATCATCTCCGCTTAATAAAGTAGCTTAAAAAATGTATTTTCTGCTGCTTCCCTCACTCGGATTGGATCGGGTCTGGATCCGACCAGGTCTATATGGAACGGGACTAGTTGTCCTCGGGCCTGTTCCGAACGGGTCTCAATATTTAAAACAAATAATTATTCACATCGGGTCGAGGTGGGAAAGTTGGACCTGTGAAGACATCTAGTGTGAGTATCTCTAACCTTGCCAACAGACAAAGAGCTTTGAATGGATCAGTGGTTCACCAATCAGGGCTTTGATTGCCTTGGCAACAGCAACACGGTGTGATGTGTAATTTCTATTTAAAAACATTTGAACGTTTCTTTGCGGCTTCAGGTGACGTCCTGACAACTGATTGACAGAAATGTTCCTGCAACGTTCCCATGAAACTTGTCAATAACATTAATATCTTACATTCGGAGAAGATGGCAACCATGTTCTGTGTATGCTTGGTGGGATGTTGATATAATATTCTCATAACCCTCAAACTGGACACAGAAATGTTCTTGTAAAACATTAAGGTTGTATATTCTGAGAACATTGTAACCATGTTCTAGATAAGTTCTGCTTGTCATTAACATACCCGACTTTAACACAAACACATGATAAAAGTTTCTCAAAAGACTTTTGCTAACAAGGATAGAATGTTCCCGTAACTAACGGAAAACTGGACACTCAAATATTGGGGGAACATTACGGTTAACATTACAAAAACGTTTTCTTACCCTAGAAATTGTTAGCTGGGTAGCTTTATGTTCACACCAAGGTTCAATCTTACCCCAACCTGTTGATAAGTAATCTATGGATTTTGGGGATTTAATTGTCTTGAGCATTAATAAGAATTTTGACTTATCCCAGAACCATGGTTACAATGCAATGACTGAATAGATTCTACTGATGAAGCACAGATTTGTAACTGACCTCCTATCATTCATAATGAAACAGGGTCCTATTCATCAGTGCACACTGTAGCAAAACCTTTCACAATGGAAAAGAAAAACAAGTATTTCTTACTGGAAAAGTGAATACGACCCAGCATTTGGGGTTCTGTTTCTTCTATGAGTTTCATGACAGACTGCTATGGCCAAAATAGCCAGGAGAGGGCACTAAATATACACCTTTCGTTGCAGTTCCAATGGCACAATTACGCTGATTCATTCTGATGTACTGAGGAAAAAATAGATACCTGTAAGGGATGCTTTTAATCAGCATTTTATCGCTGTAGGATTTTTTCATAAATTTCATAAATTGGGGTTTAATTGATCCTGGTCAGCCAGTCGACTGCCTGCCCCTCTCCCAGCCTCTAGTTGTCTCGATGGAAGTTCCATCAACTTATAGTGAATCTTTATTTTCATTTCAACAACCTTCTGCTTGTGATGTGCTAAACGCCTTGGGCAATGATGTAAAAACAAAAATCCACTTGGACTGATTTGCTTGATCCTTTCTTTCTGCAGCTTTCTGCTCCTCTGATTGCAGAATCTTTAATACATATTTTTAACCATACAGTGGGGCAAAAAAGTATTTAGTCAGCCACCAATTGTGCAAATTCTCCCACTTAAAAAGATGAGAGAGGCCTGTAATTTTCATCATAGGTACACTTAAACTATGACAGACAAAATTAGGGAAAAAATCCAGAAAATCACATTGTAGGATTTTTTATGAATTTATTTGCAAATTATGGTGGAAAATACGTATTTGGTCAATAACAAAAGTTTATCTCAATACTTTGTTATATACCCTTTGTTGGCAATGACAGAGGTCAAACGTTTTCTGTAAGTCTTCACAAGGTTTTCACACACTGTTGCTGGTATTTTGGCCCATTCCTCCATGCAGATCTCCTCTAGAGCAGTGATGTTTTGGGGCTGTTGCTGGGCAACACGGACTTTCAACTCCCTCTAAAGATTTTCTATGGGGTTGAGATCTGGAGACTGGCTAGGCCACTCCAGGACCTTGAAAGGCTTCTTACGAAGCCACTCCTTCGTTGCCCGGGCGGTGTGTTTGGGATCATTGTCATGCTGAAAGACCCAGACACGTTTCATCTTCAATGCCCTTGCTGATGGAAGGAGGTTTTCACTCAAAATCTCACGATACATGGCCCCATTCATTCTTTCCTTTACACAGATCAGTCGTCCTGGTCCCTTTGCAGAAAAACAGCCCCAAAGCATGATGTTTCCACCCCCATGCTTCACAGTAGGTATGGTGTTCTTTGGATGCAACTCTTTGCATTCTTTGTCCTCCAAACACGACGAGCTGAGTTTTTACCAAAAAGTTATATTTTGGTTTCATCTGTCCATATGACAATCTTCTTCTGGATCATCCAAATGCTCTCTAGCAAACTTCAGATGGGCCTGGACATGTACTGGCTTAAGCAGGGGGACACGTCTGGCACTGCAGAATTTGAGTCCCTGGCGGCGTAGTGTGTTACTGATTGTAGGCTTTGTTACTTTGGTCCCAGCTCTCAGCAGGTCATTCACTAGGTCCCCCCGTGTGGTTCTGGGATTTTTGCTCACCGTTCTTGTGATCATTTTGACCCCACGGGGTGAGATCTTGCGTGGAGCCCCAGATTGAGGGAGATAATCAGTGGTCTTGTATGTCTTCCATTTACTAATAATTGCTCCCACAGTGGATTTCTTCAAACTAAGCTGCTTACCTATTGCAGATTCAGTCTTCCCAGCCTGGTGCAGGTCTACAATTTTGTTTCTGGTGTCCTTTGACAGCTCTTTGGTCTTGGCCATAGTGGAGTTTGGAGTGTGACTGTTTGAGGTTGTGGACAGGTGTCTTTTAAACTGATAACAAGTTCAAACAGGTGCCATTAATAGAGGTAACGAGTGGAGGACAGAGGAGCCTCTTAAAGAAGTTACAGGTCTGTGAGAGCCAGAAATCGTAGGTGTGTAGGTGACCGAAATTGTAGAAATTTGTAGGTGACCAAATACTTATTTTCCACCATAATTTGCAAATAAATTCATTAAAAATCCTACAATGTGATATTCTGGATTTTTTTTCTCCATTTTGTCTGTCATAGTTGAAGTGTACATATGATGAAAATTACAGGCCTCTCTCATCTTTTTAAGTGGGAGAACTTGCACAATTGGTGGCTGACTAAATATTTTTTGCCCCACTGTATAATTGTTTCTCGTACCATCCACAGGGTCTGGAAGGTGGCCCATGTACTCCCCTTTCAAAAATGTGGTGACCCATGTGACTTAAATAATTATCGCCCCATTTGCAAACTCTCTTCCCTAGCAACAATTTGAAAATCCTTTGTAAATACTCAACTTAGATCTATTTTAACTAGAAAATGTATACTAAATGTACACCAGTCAGGTTTCAGACCAGGTCATAACACCATCTCTGCTACTTCTTTGGTTTAAAATGAAACACTGTGCAACCCTTTTTATTGACCCGTTTAAAACATTCAACACTCCGGACCACTCAATACTTATTCAGAGGCTTTCATCAATTGGTATAGTCCAGGCTGCATGTAGTCTGTTTGAAAAGTATTTAAAGGACAACACACAGTGTGTGTTTACTGGTGTTGAATTGGGTTTTCTGGACGTAACAAAAGGTGTCCCACAGGGATTGATACTTGGTCCGGTTCCTTTCACTATTTACATGAACAATATTGGTTTATCTGTAAAATATTACTTTCACCTGTATGCAGATGACAATGTGGTGTATGCTATTGCCCCCACAGGTGACCAGGCTCTGTCAGAGATTCAATCTGCCTTTATTGCTCTGCAGAAAGCCTTTGTTGAACTGAAATTGGTACTTAATGCAGGTAAAACCAAGTATATGTTATTTTCCAAATCACTCCCTCAAAATGTGATCATTTATGCATATACAGTATGTGCTTTGGATGATGCCCTCATTGGCCATGTCCCTGCTTATAAATATCTGGTCCTCTGGATTGACAAAAGCTAGCTTTCAAAAAGCATGTTGATGAGTAAGTTAAGAAATTAAGAATTAAAATAGCCTTCTTCTATAGGAACAGGTTATGTCTTTAGTTAAATAGCAGAAAACAAGTAATTCAGTCAACATTCATTCCGGTTATTTACTATGGCGATATCGTCTATATGAATGCAGCTGTCACTGTTTGAAGCCATTGTGCGCAGTTTATCATAGCGCATTGCGCTTTATTACGAGCGGAAGGTTCAGTTGACATCATTGCATTTTGTATCAGAAAGTAGGCTGGCCCTCTTTGAAGTCTCGTATATCGATGCATTGCACTCTTTTTGTTTATAAAGCCCTCGTGCATAAACTTCCACCATAACTTACCTCATTGTTAACCTTCAGACGAATACATTTCCAGACCTGGACTAAGGGATGGCTAACCCTGGAGATCCCTTCAATCTCCACCAAGTTAGGTAAATCTACTTTTAGTTTTTTTGTCACCTCTCATGTGAAATGATCTCCAAAACTCCTTAAACTTGGTGGAGTGGGTGCCTCTGCGGAAGGTGTTCCCAAACGTTTTTGGCCCACAACCCCATTTTGAAATCAGAAAATTCTCACGACCCCAACCATGTGAAAAAGATGATGTAATTAACAGCCAGTGTTTACTTTTTTATTTGGGGCTATGGCAGTCAATTGAAAAACAGTATTACCGATTTTCTTCTCAACTTACCATCACATACTTTGAATGTGGGGCTATGACAATCAATTGCAAATTAGTCTGACATAATGTCTCTTCACCACGTTACTCAGGGGCGTTGTCAACAGTGCGCACCTCATCTCTGCTGTAACATCCCAACTGGATTGATATTTGGTTTTATTGCAGGTAAAAGCGCTGAAACCAGCTTTAATCGTGCTTTCAAAACAACTGGAAACTCTGAAAAAGGTGAGGTCAAATCACAAGGTCAGTGATCTTCATGTCGGAAATTCTGAGCACTCGAAAGAGGCCCAGAGATCCCGAGTTGGATTACCATTCGAAAATATTTTTGAGCTCGTTTTTGTCTGAGTTGCCAGTTTTCTTGAACGCACTGAAGTCGAACGCCGGAGATATCCGAGTCCACAGTTGTTTTGAACGTGGCATTAATGCTCAGACAGTGTAGGCTATTCCCATTGAGTCAGGAGACAAAATTAATCCGTAGTGACCTGTGAATGCATTCGGTCAGATGACAGCTCGATCAGCTATTCGATTTCACTTACCGGCATGTCAACTGAGCCAGGACCACATTCAAACAGATTGGTAAGTAGGCCCCAAAGTGCTCTTCCAAGCGTTGGAGGTGAGCAGCCATCACTCATGTGGGAAACTTACCGACTGATGCTGTTTGCTATTAGAAACATGCACAGCTGAGGGAAAGCATTCTACTCATCTGTAGAGTGCTTTTGTATTTCCCCTGCAATTTTTTACAACACTGCCCCTCGATAACCAACAAGCCTTGGTGTGAAATAGAACATTGTCATGCTCTGATCTCATATCTCCACATAGTTTTGCTAACGGGCCTGCGTGCAGTGGATGTAGTTTGATGTAGTTTACAATCGAAGTTACCTGCTGCAGTATATTTTCATGTTCTGTGCTCAGCTCTTTTGCCACCAGTTGCTCTCGGTGTATCGTACAATTCATCCATCTGGCAGAGGGAGACACATTCATAACTCCAGAGGCCTGCCCTCTGTCCCGCCATAGATGGAGCACCATCTATGCAAAAGCCCACCATTCCAGGTGAAGCTGGTTAAGAGAATGCCAAGAGTGTGCAAAGTTGTCATCAAGGCAAAGGTTGGCTATTTTAAGAATCTCAAATATAAAATATAGTTTGATTTGTTTAACACATGATTCCATGTGTTATTTCATAGTTGTGATGTCTTCACTATTATTCTACAGTGTAGAAAATAGTACAAATAAAGAAAAACCGTTGAATGAGTAATGTGTTCTAAACCTTTTGACTGGTAGTGTATATACTGAACAAAAAAATAATTCAACATGCAACAATGTCAAAAAGTTTACAGGGTACAGTTCATAGAAGGAAATCAGTCAGTTGAAATAAATTCATTAGGCCCTAATCTATGGATTTCACATGACGGGGTAGGGGCACAGCCATCACTTGGGAGCCTGGTCCACCCAATCAGAATATGTTTTCCCCCAGAAAATATCTTTATTACAGACAGAAATGCTCCTCAGCACCCCTGTCCTCCTCAGACGATCCCGCAGGTGAATTAGCCGGATGTGGCTGTTCTGGGCTGGCGTGGTTACACGTGGCATGCGGTTTGTGAGGCCGGTTGGACGTACTGCCAAATTCTCTAAAATGACATTGGAGGCGACTTATGGTAGAGAAATGTACATTATTATTGTCCCCAAGCACAAGGTGCACCTGTGTAATTATCATGCTGTTTAATCAGCTTCTTGATTCGCCACACCTGTCAGGTGGATGCATTATCTTAGCAAAGGAGAAATGCTCACTAACAGGGATGTAAACAAATTTGTGCACAATTTCTTTTGAGAAATAAGCTTTTTGTGGATGTGGAACATTTCTGGGATCTTCTATTTCAGCTCATGAAACATGGGACCAACACTTTACATGTTGCGTTTATATATTTTTTCAGTATAGATACACTATCGTTCAAAAGTTTGAAGTCACTTAGAAATGTCCTTGTTTTTGAAAGAAAAGCACATTTTTTTGTCCATTAAAATAACATCAAATTGATCAGAAATACAGTGTAGACAATGTTAATGTTGTAAATGACTATTGTAGCTGGAGGATTTGTTTTATGGAATATCTACATACAGTTGAAGTCGGATGTTTACATACACTTCGGTTGGAGTCATTAAAACTTGTTTTCCAACTACTCCACAAATTCCTTGTTAACAAACTATAGATTTGGCAAGTCAGATAGGACATCTACTTTGTGCATGAAACAAGTAATTTATCCAACAAGTGTTTACAGACAGATTATTTAACTTATAATTCACTGTATCAAATTTTCAGTGGGTCAGAAGTTTACATACACTAAGTTGACTGTGCCTTTAAACAGCTTGGAAAATTCCAGAAAATTATGTCATGGCTTTGAAAGCTTCTGATATGCTAATTGACATCATTTGAGTCAATTGGAGGTGTACCTGTGGATGTATTTCAAGGCCTACCTTCAAACTCAGTGCCTCTTTGCTTGACATCATGGGAAAATCAAAATAAATCAGCCAAGACCACAGAAAATAAATTGTAGACCTCCACAAGTCTGTTTCATCCTGGGAGCAATTTCCAAATGCCTGAAGGTACCACGTTCATCTGTACAAACAGTAGTATGCAAGTATAAACACCATGGGACCACGTAGCCGTCATATCGCTCAGAAAGGAGACACGTTCTGTGATGAACGTACTTTGGTGCGAAAAGTACAAATCAATCCCAGAACAACCTTGTGAAGATGCTGGAAGAAACAGGTACAAAAGTATCTATATCCACATTAAAACGGGTCCTATATCGACATAACCTGAAAGGCCGCTCAGCAAGGAAGAAGCCACTGCTCCAAAACCGCCATAAAAAAAACAGACTACAGTTTGCAACTGCACATGGGGCAAAGGTCGTACTTTTTGGAGAAATGTCCTCTGGTGCACTTCACAAAATACATGGCATCATGAGGTGGGAAATTGTGTGGTTATATTGAAGCAACATCTCAAGACATCAGTCAGGAAGTCAGGTATTGGAGTGGCCATCACAAAGCCCTGACCTCAATCCTATAGAATGGGTAGAATCCTATTGTGGGTAGAACTGAAAAAACATGTGTGAGCAAGGAGGCTTCCAAACCTGACTCCGTTACCCCAGCTCTGTCAGGAGGAATGGGCCAAAATTCACCCAACGTATTGTGGGAAGCTTGTGGAAGGCTACCCGAAATGTTTGACCCAAGTTAAACAATGTAAAGGTAATGCTACCAAATACAAATTGAGTGTATGTAAACTTCTGTCCCACTGGGAATGTGATGAAAGCATAGAAGGCCAGCATCCCGGAGTCGCCTCTTCACTGTTGACGTTGTGACAGGTGTTTTGATGGTTCGATTTAATGAAGCTGCCAGTTGAGGACTGTTTATCACACTGGACACTCTAATGTACTTGTCTTCTTGCTCAGTTGTGTACCGGGGCCTCCCACTCCTCTTTCTATTCTGGTTAGAGCCAGTTTGCACTGTTCTGTGACGGGAGTAGTACACAGCGTTGTACGAGATCTTCAGTTTCTTGGCAATTTCTCACATGGAATAGCCTTAATTTCTCAGAAGTAGAAAGTGCTTTGTTTCTGGACATTTTGAGCCTGTAATCAAACCCACAAATGCTGATGCTCCAGATGCTCAACTAGTCTAAAGAAGGCCCGTTTTATTGCTTCTTTAATCAGCACAACAGTTTTCAGCTATGCTAACATAATTGCAAAAGGGTTTTCTAATGATCAATTAACCTTTTAAAATTATAAACTTAGATTAGCTAACACAATGTGCCATTGGAACACAGGACTGATGGTTGCTGATAATGGGCCTCTGTACGCCTTTGTAGATATTTCATTTAAAAAATATGCCGTTTCCTGCTACAATAATCATTTACAACATTAACAATGTCTACACTGTATTTCTGATCAATTTGATGTTATTTTAATGGACAAAAAAATGTGCTTTTCGTTAAAAAACAAGGACATTTCTAAGTGACTCAACTTTTGAACGGTAGTGTATATATAGAGTAATTGTTGTTTATTGATGTTTTCATGCAGGGCTTCTCAGCAAAATAGATCGTGGTCTCAGCATGACTCCTTGGCTATAGCAAATTAAAAAATCTCAGGGACTTTCCACTGATAAATCTCTTTGATATAGGCTAGTAGTTACTCAGGCTATTGTGCGTTCTGCTTCCAACCGACAGTTTGAACGATGAATATCACTTTCAGCTGAAATAAAAAACGTTTGTCTTCACAGATGGGACTTTCCACACCTGATTTACTAGGTAATTATGTGGGGGGACCTTGAACATGTTAAATAACCCCTTTCAATGTTGTATTTCAAAGCCCTTTCATGGATCAAATGATATGGTGATGAGTCAATTGAACCCTTGTCACATTGGAAGAGTTCAGCTTCTAAAACAGAATGTTTGATAGGAAGCTCAAAAACAGGTGAGTGACATGAGAGAGAATGAGAGACAGACAGAGATAGACATAGCCAAGGGGAAGTAGGGGTGCTGAGGGTGCTGCAGCCCCCCCCGATAGATCAAAACAATATATACAGTATATATTTGAACATTTAAAATAATATTTAAAATATATTTTTCCACCAAACTAATGCACTGGGCCTTTAATCGTCCTGTAAAAGTCGACAGCAAATTATATCAATCTCTCTCTCCCTCCTTCCTTCCCTACAGTCCTCGCACATCATTGATCTGGGTGGCTTGGAGAAAGCCCCATGGAAACTAGCTCTCACCTAACATTGTCCATTCAGTGATTTACACAAGGAGGGGAGGAACAAAAATGTAATATAGTGGTCCTGTGTGGGTGGGCAAGAGGACAGAACTAAAAGCCTAGCAGTCTTTGAAGATGTGTCCTTCGTGACGGCCCTCCACTCTGAACACTGAGTGCTTGTTGTTTCAGTAAACAGAGGAAAGGGTCAGAGGAGCATCCAAAACAAGCCCGACAGCCACCACGGCCCACCCAACACGCATGGTTTGGAACCAGGCCGGACCACTCACCTCAACACACAGGCAGGCCCATGACAAATATATATATTTTTTTACTGTAGCTTTCATATGGCTGGTTTCTCAATCAGAGGAATGTGTCGAGCTTGTCAGTTTGACACACCAGAATAAACATTCTAATATATACATTCTCTGACATATGTATTTCTGTGACATAATTACCACCTTGTCCCTCAACTTTAGTTCTTGTGAACATCAACGATTTTCACCGCGTTTCAAGGCCTAATTATTTCTCCCCGAAGTAATATCACTTCTCTCCTCGACGCAGATCTTTGAAACTCAGAGTATAATTCCTACCCTTCATCTCCTCCTAAACAGGATGCTGTCAAGGAGAAGGTGAACTGTCAGCAAGCGGGCGGGGAGAGGGAAAGACAGAGGCAGAGAGAGAGAGAGGACCCCAAATTACAGGAAGAGAGATGGAAAGACAAAAAGGGAGAGAACGTGAGTGCGCACACAAGAGAGAACAGAGCGCACTTTACTCCACTCACATATGGCGGGGCTTTGCTTTTGTAGCCCTGCAAAAATAAACACAGGAGAGGCTACAGCTGGGGGGAGAGGAGAGGGGCCAGCGAGCCGCTTGCTTACCGAGGCCCCTGTTCACTAAACAATGGATCAGATGAAGCAGGCCCCTTTGGCAGTGCTAGACACGGCCCAGAAATGCCTTTCTTCTCTACGATTAGATCTCCCTACTCCAAATATTTACTCTACGGAAACGCACAATTTTCCATTGCATTTGTTCTGTTTGAAAGGAGACCTCCCTCGCTATCGGTCTCACCTTTTACAGTTTGACATGAGGGGGTTCAGTGTGTAGATGCATCTCTTGTCCAGAGAAACATGATGACTCTGACCTTATTTTACAAATCTATCATAGAACCACACATTTACTATTTCAGTCATTCCATCTAGGTGTGGAGAATGAGGTTTCAAGGAGATCGGAGTTCATTTTAGTTGTCTCACCAGTGGATCATTAATATTCGGGCAGGGGACTTACTCTTTTTTAGGAACCAGAGACTAAACAGGAGGATTATTCCTGTGTGTGTGTATCCAGTCTACCTCTTTTATGATGTAGAACAATAAGGAGAGGAAGGGCCCAGGAGCTAGTAAATTAGACTCAGTTACAGCTAACAGGTCTCCTAGGAAACCAAGACAGGAATGGTTGACCAATTGTGCGTCATTTCCTAATGAAATGAGGGGAATGTTTTTTTTTCATTCAGAGACCTCCTCGGAGCGTTACCGTAACAACTGTGGGATATTCCCCCAACGTGATGGAGTTGTTTGCTTGCTGAGTCACCTATCTTGGGGCAGCAGGTAGCCTAGTGGTTGGAGCGTTGGGCCAGTAGCTGAAAGGTTGCTAGATCGAATCCCCAAGCTGACAAGGTAAAAATCTTAACAGTTAACCCACTGTTTCTAGGCCATCATTGTAAATAAGAATATGCTCTTAACTGACTTGCCTAGTTAAATGATGTAAAAAAAAAAATTAATTGCCCCATAGGCCTTAATGAGACGTATATACACTCACTACATGGCCTCTTATTTACTGTATGCCGATGAATACCTGTGTACTGAACATAAACTCAGCAAAAAATGAAGCCTCTCACTGTCAACTGCATTTATTTTCAGCAAACTTAACATGTGTAAATATTTGTATGAACATAAGATTCAACAACAGACAAACTGAACAAGTTCCACAGGCATGTGACTATGGAATAATGTGTCCCTGAACAAAAGGGGTGGGGGGGGGGGGGGGGGGGGTGGGGGGTGTCAAAATCAAAAGTAACAGTATCTGGTGTGGACACCAGCTGCATTAAGTACTGCAGATCCGTGCTCCTCGCTGGCCATGGCAGAACACTGACATTCCTGTCTTGCAGGAAATCACACACAGAACGAGCAGTATGGCTGGTGGCATTGTCATGCTGGAGGGTCATGTCAGGAGGAACCTGCAGGAAGGGTACCACATGAGGGAGGAGGCTGTTTTCCCTGTAACGCACAGCGTTGAGATTGCCTGCAATGACTATAAGCTCAGTCCGATGATGCTGTGACACCTCTCCAGAGTACAGGCCTCGGTGTAACACCAACACCCCTGGTGAGACAAAACCGCAACTCGTCAGTGAAGAGCACCTTTTGCCAGTCCTGTCTGGTCCAGTGACGGTGGGTTTGTGCCCATAGGCGACGTTGTTGCCGGTGATGTCTGGTGAGGACCTGCCTTACAACAGGCCTACAAGCCCTCAGTCCAGCCTCTCTCAGCCTATTGCGGACAGTCTGAGCACTGATGGTTGGATTGTGCGTTCCTGGTGTAACTCGGCAGTTGTTGTTGCCATCCTGTACCTGTCCCGCAGGTGTGATGTTCGGATGTACCGATCCTGTGCAGGTGTTTTTACGTGGTCTGCCACTGCGAGGACGATCAGCTGTCCGTCCTGTCTCCTAGTAGCTCTGTCTTAGGTGTCTCACAGTACGGACATTGCAATTTATTGCCCTGGCCACATTTGCTGTCCTCATGCCTCCTTGCAGCATGCCTAAGACACATTCACTCAGATGAGCAGGGACCCTGGTCATCTTTCTTTAGGTGTTTTTCAGAGTCAGTAGAAAGGCCTCTTTAGTGGCTTAAGTTTTCATAACTGTGACCTTAATTTCCTTCCGTCTATAAGCTGTTAGTGTCTTAATGACCGTTCCACAGATGCATGTTCATTAATTGTTTATGGTTCATTGAACAAGCATGTTTAAACAATTTACAATGAAGATCTGTGAAGTTTTTTGGATTTGTATGAATTATCTTCGGAAGACAGGGTCCTGAAAAAGGGACATTTCTTTTTTCCCCTGAGTTTTGTAGTACTAAACGTAGTACATACACAGTAACACTATAATATAGAATAGCCACTTACACACACAGACACACATGATTTTAAGTAACATTTTCAAGCAAAAAGGGAAAGGATAAGATGGTAAACACTACGGCAAGCAAAAAGGGAAAGGATAAGATGGTAAACACTACGGCAAGCAAAAAGGGAAAGGATAAGATGGTAAACACTACGGCAAGCAAAAAGATATAGAGGACTGAGAAAGGGAGGCATAAGGAGGGAAATGTAAGTGGGTGAGGGGATAAGGGAAAATAACTGAAATCGTCGAATGAACACGACAATAATGAGAAGGGAGTAATGGTTGGATGGACAGACAATGAATAGATGGTTTTAGGAATATATATTGTTTTTTTGGGGGGGGGGGATAATGGCAGCTGATGCATTATTTAAATGACTTATACATCCACATGCAAAATCCATTCAATGAAAGCAATGCTACAGAGGGGCAGAAATACCACATTCTGCCAAGATTACCATCGCCTTCTTTTCTCAAATTCTTAGTTCCTCATGAAGAGCTGCGAGCTCCAATACTGCAGACGGACAGGTAACAGCCAAAATAAAACAAACACCAACCTAGTGTCTTAATAGGGCGTTGGGCCACCACGAGGTGCCAGAACTGCTTCAATGCACCTTGGCATAGATTCTACAAGCGTCTGTAACTCTATTGGAGAATGCGACACCATTCTTTCACAAGAAATTCCATCATTTGGTGTTTTGTTGATGGTGTTGGAAAACGCTGTCTCCGGCGCCCCTCCAGAATTTGGGTTGAGATCTGGTGACTGACACACACACCCGTTAAACCCCCTATGCTCCTTTGAGACCCCATGTTCAAAGTCACTGAGATCTCTTCTTCTAGCCATGTTAGCCAAAATAATGGGCAACTGGGCATTTCTATACATGACCCTAAGCATGATGGGATATTAATTGCTTAATTAACTCAGGAACTAAACCTGTGTGGAAGCACCCGCTTTCAATATACTTTGCATCCCCCATTTACTCAAGTGTTTCCATCTCTGTAGAAACCTGAGAGGAAAGGCCTCCATTGGCCTTTCTTCCACCAATCACACCACACGCTCTGTCTGTCTCTCCCTGACGTCTGCAAGTAAACCCAGCCAGCCAGATGGATGGACAGACACTTGGGTAATTGTGACAGGGAATCGAGAAAGTCCTGTCACCGTCCTGACACACAGAGAAAAGACCCTAATAGGGAAGTTAGAAAAAGCCAGCAGTCCATTTTTTGGTCAAAAGTGATGCCCAAAATAGGGAACAAAATACAGCAAAACAGAGTGAAAAGATGGTAGACTCAAGTGGACCCATAATCCAGTGAACACAAACAACTCTTTGACTCTTGTACTTGTGTCTTTTAGTCCTCAGTGCCTCTTGCTAAACATGTTCCACCTGTTTATATTTATTGACAGAACAGCACTCGGTTTGCGTTTCTCACGTCACTGAAGAGCTGGAATCCTTTTAGATAGCTTTTAGACAGGACAACATTGGGAATCATTGGGGCATGATGTATTGTAGAGGTGTCCAATTCTTTACAATCATTTAGTGCATTTCTAAAACCTTTTAAGCCTGACTGTCATTGCACTTGAACCAGACTGAGCAAAGAGCGGAGGGGGAGGTAGATGGGAATCTGTTCGTGGCGTGAGTTTGAGGAGGAAAGAGATATAGAAAGGGCTTTTTTATTCCACAGATGTGTGGCCTGTCTGTGTGCACCTTCTACCACCCAGAAGGGCTACTACACACACGGCTTTGGCAGCGGAGCTGAGTGTTCTGTTGAGGCACGTATTAGTCTTGTTGTTTATTGATAGCTATCAGCACTTTCTCATTTCAGCTAAACAAAACACATTAACAGAGCTGCACCCTTAGGGGCTCTGCTTACCTCAGCTGAGAGGTCAAACAGCTGCGTGGCTTTCTCTCTCTCTCTCTCTCTCACACACACATCTCTATACAGTAACTATCAGAGATGGTATACAGCAGTGGTCCCCAAAATGGTGGGCCAGGACCCACAGA
Source organism: Oncorhynchus clarkii lewisi (assembly GCF_045791955.1). NCBI lineage: Eukaryota > Metazoa > Chordata > Actinopteri > Salmoniformes > Salmonidae > Oncorhynchus > Oncorhynchus clarkii. The sequence goes on from NC_092152.1 coordinate 39,254,182, forward strand.
TGGTGGGCCACGACCCACAGATTTATTTTTTTGCTCTAATGGTGCAGCAGCGGCCTCCACTCTGAGGCCATTAGAAGCAGAGCTGAGCCCAACCACAGCCTGTCATTTTGCAGACTACTGATGCGGGAAGGAGCGCCCCGACATGCACCCACCACAGGCCCTGCCCCCAGACAGCCCCTGGCCCACTTCCCATACACACCGTCTATTGAGAAAGAGTATATAAGAAAACTAGTCAAAGCCTTGCGGAAGACAGAACACAGACAAAGAGACAGAGTGTGAGTGAAGGGGGGGGGGGAGATTTTTATTAGGACCACCAAGGGTCCTGCCATGTAGGTGGTCAGACATGAGATTCTCAGGCTGGTGGTCACTAATTAGTTGAGAAGGGAACATGGGTTACCACCACTGACACAGTCAGACCATGTCTGGCCCAAGTCAATGGCACATGGCATTAATGTTCTGAATTACAATGTACATTTTCATACATGAGCACGCACACACATGGTTTGTCTACACGGTTGACACACACACACACACACACACACACACACACACACGTATTTATCGATCTATAATTTCAGGATAGGTTACAGTAACCAAAACGATTACATTTTTTGTTTAAAAAAAAGCATAAGAAAAATAAAAGTCGAACGCAAAATACATGTCGTCATGTCTCCCCCAGAATCACTTCTTCCACAGGAACTTGTCGTTCCTCTTCCAAAGTGACGTGTTCCCTTTCTCCTCTCCTCCTCCTGTTCCTCCTCTGGCCCTGACGCTAGCACTCTCACACACCCTCTCTACCTCCGACAGGTCCGTCAGTTTGTTGATCCTCTCCTCGTTACCCTCCTCCAAAATGTCCCAGAAGTCTCTGTGGCTGTTCTTTGACCTCTCAGGGGCTGGAAAGAAAAGTGGTGTAATGGGGTGTGTGAGGGGTGTGGTGATGGATCGAGAGGGACGAGTAGTACTAGAAGAAGGGCCTGGGACGGATTTTGTCAGGGGCCGAGGGTGGGGTGTGCTGGGCGGTTTGGGAGGCGCTGTAGGGTGACAGGAGGCAGGTGTGGCAGAGTGAGAAGTGGGTGTAAAGACAGCCTGTGAAGTAGGGGTTTTTGGGAAGCCCCTCTGAGGCTCTAAGGAGGCCTTGCTTCTGGGTCGCAGCAGGTCGTCCAGGATGGAGGTGTCTCCTAGCAGCTCTGTGAGGAGGACCTGCTGGCTGGGGGGAGAGGAAGGCTGAGCTCTGTACCGCTGCCTCCCCACAACCTCACTCTTCCTGGGGGAGGACAGCAGGCTGCTCCTCCCTCTCGGAGGGCTGGATGTGGGCTTAGCCTGGGGATGGCTGAGAGCTGAAGAAGAGGAGGAGGAAACGGGTTGAGCTCTAGAGGCCCCTGGTCCCAGAGGACTACTCCTACTATTGTCCAGGTCTGAGCTGGAGCACTGAGCAGCTCTGGACATTCCACTATTACCACTCTTCTTCTTCCCTCCTCTGGCGTTCCGGACCCTCTGCTCCTCAGAAGAGGGAACATCCCTCTGGGGTTCTGGAACGGACCTATGTCGGGTTCTAGGTTCTGCTTGGGGTTCTAGAGCAACTCTCTGGTTCCTTTTGGAGTTGGGTCTGTGTTTGGTTGTAGAGGAGGAGGAAGGGGTTGTCCTGTCAACTTTGGGCTGGGCTGTGTGTGGTTCAGCGAAGTTCTCCCTGATGGTGGAAGCCACCTCAGGGCCCTGGTCAGTGTAGTACTGTCGTAGCTGAGCCAGTCTCTGGGCAGAGGTACTCCTCAGAACCTCCTCAGCAAACTGTCTCAATGAAACAGGTCCAAGTACACACGCCATCTCCTCCAGCTGCTGCCTACATGGGGAACACACACAGGATTCGGCTCAGAGAGCGTAGGAAAGTTGCGTGATAACATATTAGAAAATAGGAAAATGTTGGCTTGAAAGTAGGTGAGCTTGATGCTTCGTGGATATATATACAAAGGTATGTGGACACTCTTTCAAATGAATGGATTTCGCTATTTCAGCCACACCCGTTGCTGACAGGTGTGTAAAATCGAGCACACAGCCATGCAATCTCCATAGACAAACATTGGCAGTAGAATGGCCTTACTGATGAGCTCAGTGACGTTCAACGTAGCACTGTCATAGGATGCCACCTTTCCAACAAGTCAGTTCATCAAATTTCTGCTCTGCTAGAGCTGCTATTGTGAAGTGGAAACGTCTAGGAACAACAACGGCTCAGCCGCGAAGTGGTAGGCCACACAAGCTCATAGAAAACAGTTTATCGGGAGCTTCATGTAATGGGTTTCCATGGCTGAGCAGCCACACACAAGCCTAAGATCACCAGGCGCAATGCCATGTGTCGGCTGGAGTGGTGTAAAGCTCGCCGCCATTGGACTCTGGAGCAGTGGAAACACGTTCTCTGGAGTGATGAATCATGCTTCACCATCTGGCAGTCCGACGGACTAATCTGGGTTTGGCGGATGCCAGGAGAAAGCTATCTGCTGTAATGCATACTGTCATCTGTAAAGTTTGGCGGAGGAGGATTAATGGTCTGGGGCTGTTTTTCATAGTTCAGGCTAGGCTCCTTAGTTCCAGTGAAGGGAAATCTTAACGCTACAGCATACAATGACATTCTATTCTGTGCTTCCAACTTTGTGGAAGGCCCTTTCCTGTTTCAGCATGAGAATGCCCCAGTGCACAAAGCGAGATCCATACAGAAATGGTTTGTCGCGGTCATTGTGGAAGAACTTAATTGGCCTGCACAGAGCCCAGACCTCAACCCCATCGAACACATTTGGGATGAATTGGAGCGCAAACAGCGAGCCAGGCCTAAACGCCCAATATCAGTTCCCGACCTCACTAATGCTCTTGTGGCTGAATGGAAGCAAGTCCCTGCAGCAATGTTCCAACATCTAGTGGAAAGCCTTCCCAGAAGAGTGGAGGCTGTTATAGCAGGAAAGGAAGGACCAACTCCATATTAATGCCCATGATTTTGGAATGAGATGTTCAACGAGCAGGTCCACATATTTTTGGTTATGTTGTGTATATTTAGGGTACATTTCTGATCGTCATGGAATGATATAGGGTCCTTTTTCTAAGACAGGCGCAACTGTCCCCAAAAACAACATGGACAAACCATATTCTGTCACAGCCATTAAAACAGGAACTAACCATATTCTGTCACAGCAATTAAAACAGGAACTAACCATATTCTGTCACAGCAATTAAAACAGGAACTAACCATATTCTGTCACAGCAATTAAAACAGGAACTAACCATATTCTGTCACAGCCATTAAAACAGGAACTAACCATATTCTGTCACAGCCATTAAAACAGCAACTAACCATATTCTGTCACAGCCATTAAAACAGGAACTAACCATATTCTGGGAGTCTCAGGATAACTGTGGTATTGGACAGGAAAGGCAGTACTGTAGAGCCTGAACACAACTGGCTAATCTTTGGCAATGGTTGAGAGGGTTAACTCAGAGGTGGTCTCACACACACACACACACACACACACACGAAGGAGAACCCCTTTCTACCAGTTGAGGGCGCTGCACACCATAACGGTGGTTAGATTTGGCTCTCTGCCCTGCCCTACCAGGAATAACTCACCTTCGGATGGTTCCGGGGGTCTCTCCGATAATGACGGTGGTGTGTTGGGTGGGGTGGTGGACGCTCCTGATGGTGTGTGTGACTGGGTGGTCCACACTGGGTCTGTGCACTGCTCCCACCCAACCAACATCATTATGGGAAGTATGGAATGGTGGAGTGTGTTCAGGCTGGGTCTGTAAAATACGCACACGCACAGATTTGATCAATTCCTTCTAATCACACTGACAAGGAAGGGACAAGGAAAAGGGGTTAGGGAGTTGATTTGGAATAGGACACTAGACTATCGACTCGTTGGGTGGTTTGGGCTTCACCAGGTAGTGAGTGTGTACCTTCTGTGTGTCCCGGAGTTCATTGGCTGGAAGCTGGGAGAACCTCCTGCGCTCAAACACGTCTCTGAGAGCGGCTCTGCTGATTCGCTCCTCGGCCTTGCTCCCGCCCACCACATGTTGGTTAGAGTGGGTGTAAACCACCTCCCGTACACCACCTACAACACCCACACAAATAGGAGAGATAAGTCTGTACTTACAGGCAAATTCTACTCTAACTCTTGGTATAGAATTGGGCCTGTATCCCAGAAGCATCTCAGAGTAGCAGTCCTGCTCTCCTCTGAGATGCTTTGTGAATACAAGCCCCTGATGTTTGCTGACACACATGATACAACAGTTGTTTTTTTTATCCCATATTGACCTTACCTAACACATTGTCAATCGTTCCACAGGGCGGTCCTTTGGCAGAAGGGACAGTCTGGTTCACTTTTGGGTTTTTCAGACCTGTAAACGCCCTCGCTCCGTGTTGGTCTGTCTGTGGGCCTGGGCCATGATTGTGGTTCTGTGGGGCTGTAACAGATCGGACTCTTTCGACTGGAGTGTGGTTTTCGTCTGAGGAGGTAAAAGTCTCAATGTCCTCTGCTTGTCTGGTTCTTCTACTCTGGTCTACTGGTCCGTTGCTGGTCTCTCTCTTACTACCACCATCTCTCCTTCTCAGGTGTGCTGGGGGTCTCTTAAGCACATGAGTTTGTGCACAAGGTCTGATTAGCTCCTTAATGTCTATGTCCTCAGACTCAGAGTCAAACACCACCTGGTGCATTCTGGAAACTGGAGTTTTAGTGTTAGATCGTTTGCTTCCACTGGAGGGGGGTGAATCATCATCACTGTCCTCCTCCACCCTCCTCTTCCTCCTTATTCCTTGTTTCAGATTTGGTATTTTTCTCCCCATGTCATCACTCTCGCCTGACAGTGTAACAGGATCATGGTCTCGCCCCCTCTGTCCATCCCATCTCCCTCCATTCCTTTCTTCCTCTCTCTCAGAGCCACTGGAGACGTCCCAGTCGTTCTTCAGAGGAGCTGCATCCAAGTGGTTCCCACCCTTGGGGGCCAATGTAGGGGTCTGGGGGCCTCCACTCCCTGCGGTGCTGAGGCCCTTTGGTGCCATGGCAGAAGTGTCTTCATCCCTGTCCTCCTCAGAATCACTCCTTCCCCCCTCACTCTGGCTATGCTCCCCTGATTCTGACCCTGATCCAGCCCTGACCCCTGATCCCTGGAGCAACCTGGAGAAGCCATGCTGAAGGAGACTGAGTCGGCCAGGAAGGGTAGTGTTCGCCTTCTCCACCTTACTCCTGCCCCCCTGTTCCCCCTCCTCCTCACTGCCACTGCTGAAGTCCAGCACCCCCCTGGTTGTTGCCCTGGGGATCCTCGAGGGCCCTACACTGCCAATCGCCCCTCCATTGCCCAGTTCACAGTGGTCCCTTGCGGAAACCTCCCCAGCCTCCTGCAACACAAGGTCAGAGTCTTCATATTTAAAAAAAAAAATATATATATATATATATATATAAACTATTTTTAAACCCTTGGCCCAAGATTGGTAATTTACAGGTCTTATTATGAGCTCGCTTTTGCTAAGGTGGGAGGGATGGCAATATCGGAGGTTTGTCGTTAAAAACATTGGCCAACGTGCCAATTTCAGGCAGCGCTGGGGGGGGATATTTAAACCAACTGAAGGCTGGTCTTAGAGGTAACGCGGTTGGTTAAGGCATGGATTTGAACAGCGGAAGAGCAACCTACCCAGCAGTGATGCACAGTTCCCATATGCACATGGAACAAGAGAGAGGCAATTTGTTTTTGTCCATAACCTCGTATTTAGAAATATAAAAAAAGTCATGTTTTTTTGTTGAATTTGATCAAATAAAATCAAGCATAGCCTCGCCTCATCTCAATGAAGGCTGCTTTTGTGTTGTTGTCCTGACCAAAGCATTCACTAAGTAGTCAAGACCATTGATAAAGGGTTTGGCTCGGGAGACCGCTTCAAAATAAATCATCACCAAACCTTTATTTAAAGATCAAGTTTAGGAGCAGCAAAACGGTGAGTGGACAGCCCATTTTTTATCTATGTGTTGTACATTATTTTAGCTAGCTCCTGTTATCATTTGTTATGTGCGTAAAAACCCCTTCACGTAGGCTACATGTTCATATGCCCATCGTGGAACGGGAGATGAGATGTTGCCGGTGACCCTCGTATTTAGAAACAAGTTCATTTCCTGTAACAATGGCTTGTTTTCCATTGAATTTTAAAAAACATTTTTTTTTTACTCAGCAGGCTACCATTACCCTACTATAACGAAAGCTGGTTCGACAGCAATGCGTCTGGTGTCTTTCTTATCCTGGCCACGCATTAGCTTATTCATAAAAAGGTACTTAAAAATGGTCTACTAGTGAGGCTTTAGCCAACAATTCGTTATTCACAATTCACCTGCAGTGCATGCCCCATTTCGGCTTGTATTCGTCTCCGTTTCCAAAGAGCGCCTCTTGTCCGGTCACCAAAGACGTGCTTCCTCATAACATATTCAAATTCTTCAGTTCTATAACGCCATATCAACGGTAGGCATAGGTTAGATCTTGTTTATTGAGAACGTGCCTCATGCATTCAATTCAATTTACGTGAGGAGCCTAGTATTTTTTGAGAAGTGCGATGCTTAAAGACATGTAGGCCTATACTCGTATTAGCCAATCACAACAATGTTGACTGTCAACACTCCAAACATAGAGAAAACATGGCTGTTTTTTTCATTGTTATGACTCGTTAGGCTACTGTAGTCTATGCTCTTTCATAAACTGTAGTATTAATCCACAATTGACTAGAACGAGAATGTTCCGTGGCCCCAGCACGAATTGGAGTTGATGACCGCGCAAAGATCGTGAGACGACATGCAATATTGAGCCATGAAACACGGCGACTGGCCAGTGAGCCAGCTATTACGCTCACAATTCCCGCTGTGAAAATAGCAAAAAAATGTAGGACAAACAAAAAGACGTATAAGTCTACCGTCAGTGCTAAGATTTACCACTGCGTTAGGTCTGGTAGGAAAGCAGCACTAATGAGATCGACAAAGCTATGGAGTCTTCTGTATGTTGTATTTGGTTGTGACCTGGGGCTGATGGCATCACCAGGCTACAGAACAGGATTGGTCATTCATAAAGAATTTAGCAGTGCTAGGTAATGCAAAGATGCTTGTAACAATAAATCAGCCATACATAAATGTGACATGCCATGAGTCATGAATATGAAACAATAGGATACATTGTAGCTTTTATAGCGTGCATGGGAGTTATGCGAGGGCCTTTATGAGTGGGACCACCTACAGCGATACTAATCTTATGGTTTTTGCCAACCAGATGACTCCTCCGTTGTGTGTGTGTGTGTGTGTGTGTGTGTGTGTGTGAATACACCCTGGTGTATTGTCTATGGCTATTAAAGTCTGAACATCCCCCGGTACATACCCAGCCTACTAAAAAGGGACAGTTGTGTTGGGTCTTAGCTGGGAACTGTCACAGTAGATAGAAGCCAAACTATTGGGTAAATAAATACCACACAACAGAACAGACGGCCTTCAGTGTGGTCTGGTCCTGGCATTACAGAGGGATAATTATGTCCATCTGTTGGGACACTATCACAGAGAGAATGCGAAAGAGAGATGGGGGGGGAAGGGAAAAGGGAGAGAGATGGGGGGAAAAGGGGGAGAGAGAGAAGAGTAAGAAGGGGCCGGTGAAGGAGAGACAGGAAGACGCACGTGTGAGGAATTGTCTCTTTCACGTGGGAATGGAGGGATGAGAGGGCTGCCTGGGAAAGGAGAGGGAGTGAGAGATGGGAAAGACGCGCCCGTCACGGGTCCCTGAGAAAGGCAGTTACTCACGGTCTCGCTCTTCCTCTCCTCCTCTTCCCCTGTGTGGGTGCTGGACGTCATTACTCCTACCTCCACTCGTCCCTCCCGCTGAGAGGAACACACGCACACACACTTGAGCATACATGTACATAAACAGAAATAGAAATATACACACAAACATGTAACACACAGTACCAGGGTTGTCCACACAGCCTGTTTGACTTCTGACCTCCAGTATTCTCCTGGTGAGGCAGGTCCCCTGGGTCTGCAGCCTGAAGAGGTTCTGTATCCCAAACAGCTCCCCCTTCTGGTCGTCGGACCCCTGCACTGCATCAAAGTACCGCCGGGCACTCTCCTTACCCATCACAGAAGACTGCAACTGCTGCAGAGTCACAGACAGGGATGGAGGGAGAGAACATTAGATGGTTGGTTTCCCCATCTAAATACCAATATCACATGGGTCATTCCATTTCAGCAAGCCATTGTTTTGAATTGGTTTCTGTAGTTAAGAACATATCGGATAAGCATTCCTGCAACAGCTAATTGATTGCACCCTAATTGGCCATTTCAATGTATAGGATTAATCAATAAATTCGATATTCAATAAATATAGTATCCAACATCCGATTTGGACCAAACCTCTTCTTAAAACCGACTACGGGAGGAATCCAAATAAAATGGTCAAAAGTCACCCACAGATCTCCCAAAGCTCACACCAACATCCAGTATATAATATCAGTTCTCTGTTTGACAAGTAGTGTGAAGTTGCGTATTGGAGTATTGTTTATTCATACTATGTAATATATTCTCAGTGTATTTGGTGATGTTTTTCCCTTGTTTCCCCTTGTTCAGAGAAATTAGCCATTGAAGTAGCTTGCATTTTCCCCCATAAATTAGTGTGAAAGTACCAGCTTTGCCCACAAGATATCGCTATTCCTGCTACCGCCACACCCGTTTATCCATTTTTCTGGTCTCTTGTGTTTAATAAATGGATCGCAACATTTTCTTTGCAACTTTGGGTAGAAAATTAATCGGTTTTTGCTCATGATGAAAATACATTGTGTGGTTATCCTCACAATTCAAGCCAATCCTCCATGAAAGCAATTTAGAAATCCTCAAACACAATAATTGTATGTGCAGACAGCATACTGTGATGAAAGTCTTAGGATGACTGTACCTGTTTGTAGACCTGGCGCAGGTAGATGACCTCCTCCACTGTTCCCAGAGAGATGAGTCTGAACACTGTCACGTCCCTGCACTGGCCTATACGATACGCCCTGAGGAGAGGTCACACACTGTCAAGTCCTTGCACTGGCCTATACGATACGCCCTGAGGAGAGGTCACACACTGTCAAGTCCTTGCACTGGCCTATCCGATACGCCCTGAGGAGAGGTCACATCATGGAAATAAAAAGGAATAGAAGAGGGGTCCCCATTCAGGTAAATAAGCCATAAAGGGTGACCTATGGGTCCCACACCAGCACAGAGATCACTGTTGTTAACACTGGCATTGTGTATACAGACATAGAATATGAGACTGAAAAGATTTGGCATGGGTCCCCAGATCCTCAAAAAGTTCTACAGCTGTACCATCGAGAGCATCCTGACTGGTTGCATCATCACCTGGTATGGCAACTGATCGGCATCTGACCGTAAGGCGCACCAGAGGGTAGTGCGTACGGCCCAGTACATCACTGGGTCCAAGCTTCCTGCCATCCAGTAATAGGCGGTGTCAGAGGAAAGCCCATAAAATTGTCAGAGACTATAGTCACCCAAGTCATAGACACTTTTCTCTGCTACAACACCGCAAGCTGTACCGGAGCGCCAAGTCTAGGACCCCCTCCATTTATTTTGTACACTGCTGCTACTTGATATTTTATCACTTCACCCCTACCTACATGTACATGTACAACTAACCTGTACCCCTTGTATATAGCCTCGTTATTGTTAATTACACTTTTTTACTTTAGTTTATTTGGTAAATATTTCCTTAACTCTTCTTGAACTGCGATGTTGATTAAGGGCTTGTAAGTAAGCATTTCATGGTAAGGTCTACACTTTTATTCGGCGCATGTGACAAAGTTTGATTTGATTCAACAAATTGGAAAGAACCCTGTAAGGTTCTATGACTATGTACTTCTATGTAAGTACATGGCATGTATGGATATTGCAGCATACCTGTCAATTGCCTGGAGGTCATTGGCAGGGTTCCAGGTGGGATCAAACAGGACCACAATGTTGGCCCCCACAAAGTTCAGGCCCAGACCCCCTGCCCTGGGGGGGAGAAACAGACAAGCGAACCTACAGTCCCTGGTCCGTTCATTTCAAACATAGCTGTGTCTCAACTGGCACGCTATTCCCTATATAGTGCACTACTTTTGAGCAGGGCCTTGCACTATGTAGGGAATAGGGTGCCATTTGGGGGGGACACATCCAACACAAACATATTGCTGTGCTCTGTTAAAGCAAAGCTATGAGGGGTGGTGGGAGTGGCACTGACATGGTGGAGACAAGGCAGAGGTTAATGTCAGGGCAGCTGTTGAACTCTTTGACGATCTTCAGCCTCTCTCTGGGCTTGGTGTTGCCATCCAATCTGCTATACTCCAGCCCATCTGCCATGCAGTAGCTCTCCAGCACGTCCAGCAACTGAAGGATTAACACAGTATATTGAGAACACTTCCTTTTGGTGGCGTGTTACCAAATAAAATGTATTTATATAGCCCTTCGTACATCAGCTGATATCTCAAAGTGCTGTACAGAAACCCAGCCTAAAACCCCAAACAGCAAGCAATGCAGGTGTAGAAGCACGGTGGCTAGGAAAAACTCCCTAGAAAGGCCAAAACCTAGGAAGAAACCTAGAGAGGAACCAGGCTATGCCGGGTGGAGATTATAATAAAACATGGCCAAGATGTTCAAATGTTCATAAATGACCACAAGTATTAAGGGCATTGGGAAAGTATTCAGACCCCTTCCCTTTTCCAAAGTTTGTTACATTACAGCCTTATTCTAGGATTAAATAAAACATGTTCCTCATCAATCTACACACAATATCCCATAATGACAAACCGAAAACGGCTTTTAGAAATGTTTGCAAAATGTATTATGTATTCAAAATAAAAAACAGAAATACCATATTTACATAAGTATTCAGGGTCTGAATACTTTGATTGCACTGTACGCTTAAAGGGATAGTTTCCTCATCGTGTAAGCAGTCTATGGACAAAGTAAGGAAGACAGCAATCAATGCTTTGGTTGTGTCTGAACTAGAGCTCTGACACCATCTAAAGACAAAGTACATGATCTCACCATTATCTACCACAGCTATTTTCCTACACACACACTAACACCCCTACAGATCCCCCGACTCTCACACTTGACATCTACAGTACATACACACAAACACAGAGAGACACACACATACAAACAGTTAGACACAAATGACAGAATCCCTGTGGCTACCAAACACAATTAAAAAGTTTTACCTTAGTGGAGAGGGAGAATAATAGCACTTTGTCTTTTCTCTGCGTGTAATGTTTCAACAACCTCTGGAGAACCTATGACAGGGTGTAGAGAAGGAGGGATATCAACCAAGGATCCAGATGAGACATACTTCTCTTAAAAACCTGATACTATATGTAAACATATGAGCCTACCTAACTACCTTTGCCATTCACGTGACATGACTTTTGTCCTCGTGACCAACCTACCTTCATCTTTCCGCTGTACATGGGGTCTGACATGGCCTCAAATGCTGCCTGCTTGCATTTCTCTGTGAAGTCAGGAAACTTCTGGAACACCTTCTCACAGATCTCATTCACATACTGCTCCTGAGAGAGCACAGTATGTCCAAATGTTAAACCAAACAGAACTTGTCACGTTCAGTAAAATAATAACCAGGACTTCACTTGTGAGAGCGTACCTGCTTTTTGCTGGTGTTCCACTTGGATTGCAGCAAAGCCACGTGGTTGGCCACCTTCCTGAGAATGGCCAAGTAACTGAAGTACAGGTCTGTCACACGCACACCCCGAGCATTCACCTGTAGTTTACAAGAGAACAAACATTTACATCACCTCCCAGGGAAGGCCTATCACAATAAAGTCAACATTACTGACAACATTGTGACCATTGCTTAGTCTAGGTGACCTATAAAGACCAAACAATGATTCAAACCTTCACTGAACTAAAGAGTGCAAAACGGTTAATAACAGATTTCTTCATAGCGGGTCAAATAGAGGTTATAACACAACTGTTCCTGTCATAAGCCGACCTTGTAGCAGCACTTCCTGCGGGAGTGTCCACTGTGACAGTCACACTTCTCTGAGGAGCGCAAGAGCAGGGTGACGTCCTCCGTGTCCAGTACCGCCTGGTACACAGTCTGCTGGAACGACGTCAGCGAACAGTACACCACCTGGCCATAGATGGAGGAGCCATTCACTTAGTGAGATGTTTGAAACCACCTGCTAGACCAGGGATATTCACATTCAAGGCCAGAGAATTCATTCAATTAGGGTTGTAAAATTCCGGTAACTTTCCCAAAATTCCCAGCTTTTCCATGAATACTTGTTGGAAAATTCCTGAAATCAGGAGAGAATAAGCAGGAATACTCCCAACTAGGATTTCTGGAAAAGTTACCAGAATTGCACAACCCTAATTCATGAACATGAACCCTGTGTGGAAGTCTCCACTCACCCTGTCGTCTTTTTTGGGCAGCTGCTCTCTAATAAGAGCCTTGGTCCTCCGGAGAAACCAATGGGAGAGCTTCGCAGCCAGGGCCCGGACCGCCCTCCTGCCCGTCGCTAGGGCCCGCTTAGTTACGCTGTGCTTCTGCCCCAGTTCGATGGGGTCCGAAAACATATTCTTGAAGTTACCCAGGCTGCCAAGGCAACGAGGGATGGCCCTGAAGTACACAAAGGAAGAAGGTCAATCCCAAGAGAAAGAGTGGTTTAGAAGGAAATGGTGGCACTGGGTATTGGGAGGTTTTTTGGGGTAACCTCTTGACTCTACATCAATGCACTAATACGTGTCTAATAAAGGGTAATCAGTCATACTGTAGCAGCAGTGATAGAAACAGTAGTAGTAGTTATATTGCCAGTGTAGACCCACCAGTCCATGACACACCAGAGCTCGTCCAGGTTGTTCTGCAGGATTGTGCCAGTGAGGCCCACTCTGACCGGACACCTCAGATCCTTCATTGCCCCAGTGATCTGGGAGTTGGGGTTCTTGATCTTGTGGGCCTCGTCCACTATCACAGCAGACCAGTCAATGCTGGAATTGAAGACCGGCCACACAGTCAAAATGCGTGGCAGGCTTATAGGTGGAGTTTCACAGTAGGATTAGGAAACGGGTCTACTATGGTTTCAGGCTACACACGCCAACACACCTAATTATCTTAGCTAACGTTACCTGTTAAACTGCTCCAGATAGAGGCGTAGGGTCTCGTAGGTGGTGAGGGCGATCTCAGAGCGTCCCCTCCGGATGCGAGCCAGCTCCTCCTCTTTCCTCAGACCGTGGACTACAACGGTCAGGAAGTGACCCCACGTCTCCAGCTCCTCTTTCCAGTTGTACAGCACCGACAGAGGGGCCACAATCAAGAACACCTGGGCACAACCATGGATAATATAACAACACCTACACAGGACCCTAACAGAGAGCATGGGCATGCACATGTGGGTTTTTAACATTTTTGTAACTATCAGTCAGTTTTCAGCCACAAAGAGTGCTACCCTTGTGGGAAATCTATAGCTCAATATCTACCTTTCGGGGTTTGCTTCGCTGTGTGGGGATCTGAGTAAGAAGAAACTGAGGCCTGTTGTTCTCAATGTCCTCCCATGTCCCTGTTTTACCCAGCACAGCAGCCAGGAAACCAATGACCTGTTGGCAGACACACACGTCAGTCATGAACAGCAGGTCTTTCTTCACATGATAACTCCAATAGTGCTAATACTCTAGCTACATACCGTCAACAATCAGGTTTCTGCAGAGACAGTCTAGTTTTTACCTGAATGGTCTTGCCCAGACCCATGTCATCTCCCAGGATACATCCTCTCGACTGGGCATAGTTGTCATAGATGAACTGGATCCCTTCCTTCTGGTAGTACCTCAGGTACCTGTTGACGGCATCTGATTAAGGCCCCATTCGTACAGCAAAAACAACCTGGGAAGCCCAGCAAAATCCCAGCTTCCTAGTTAACAGCTCACGTACCTGTTGATGGTGTATGGGACTGCCACACCACTCTGTGACAACACCAAGGGCTCTGATGGCCCGGGGGGTGTCTGGCTGCAGAGGAATAGAGGCTTCTCCTGGGCAGACACTACACTGGTGGACGACTGGTTTGCGTCTGGTCTCTGGAGTTTACAGACTGGAAAGACTGCCTCCTCTTCTTCATCTTCATCATGTTGCTCTGTGAACTTCACCAATGCCATGTCCTCACCATGAGAAGTGGAAGGGAGTTTCTGGATTGTCCCCTCTCGTAGTAGGGTGCCATCTCTGAGGCTGGGAGCGAGGCATCTGTCGCCCTCATGCCACACTGTTTATGGGAGGGAGGGAAAATCATGGCTTGGTTAGTTATGTCAGGTTAGCTATATAAATACCTAGACAGCAAGCAGTGTTGGGGAGTAGTGAACTACATGTAATGTAACTACTATAAATGAAAAGAATGGGTGAAGTCGGCAAGAATGTACTTTATTTTTGGCATCAGACCTGCTGAATGCTCACTTGAAACAGTTTTTGTTTTTAATAGGCTAAATTACCAGTGGTGACCCATCATTCAGGGCAGGTTTTGAGCCCCACCCATTAAGCTAAAAAAATATATCTATTTTGTGTTGCCTGTTTTGCATGTGATTCTGGCATTAATACATGTCACATATCAGTTTGCAAACAATGTAAAAAAAAATAGATATAATATTGAGTTAATAAAGCCGCATACAGTTGAGTAAGGCAGCTCCAAAATACAGGTGTTTCAGCCTAGCTCAGTGCTTTCTGTGGTGGTGGGGCAGGCAGCAGAAAATACAGAGCGTAGAGGTTGGTAATGTTCTCTAGTTACACCATGAATGGCTCAATGTTCTGTCACTCATGGGGACACTACGTCGCCGCAAACTCTACGGGGAGAGTTGGACATTCAAGCTCCTTGGGTGCTGCCATAGAGTTACATTAGAAGTGCCCATCCAAGAAGGCTCAAGATCATTGGCCAAAGATAAAATTATGTCAAATCATGCCATTTGATTGGACTGCACATGTCAACATCATACCTTCAAAATCTTAGCTAGCAAGCAAGACAAGCAGTCATCATGAATCACGTTGACAATCTACTGGCAAATCCTTTTAAATCCTTGTCATATGAAGAGAAATGTAGCATCGCTAAGGGATTCACTCCGTGGTGCTGAAAAGAAAGCTCTGCTGTTGGGACAGCTTTATGTAGACCCTAAAAGTTTCTGAAAGTTGTCACCGTGATATTCATGTATGTGCTGTGTAGTGGCTTTGCTGGAATCCATCTAAAAACATTGCCTCACCAAGATTTAACTTAACGTTCCATGCTAAAATCACCACCGTAAATTACACATTCTGTTAACATCCAACTCAAGACAATGTGAGCTTAACAGTTAACTTATGCTACTAGCTAGCTAGCTGGCTATGTGACTGTTTTGAGAAACAAACTTTTAAAGCTCAACGAGCTAATTATCTCCCATTAAGCGTCTGCGTAACAAACCTTTTATGTCAGCTGTGGAAGTTGAAGCCATCATCCAAAAGCATTGTGGCAAGCTGTAACTAGCTAAAGCATAAGCAGACAAGCTCACGTTAACTAGTAAGACAAGTCTCTTCACTGTCTGGCAAAGACATTGCTCAGACAGTAAAATAGCGTTTAGCTAGTTAGCTAAATTTACACTCGATAACTAATTTATTTAGTATTTTGACGGGGCAGTAATATGTATAGCTAGCTAGCTAGATCTTTGAGACATATCTTGCCCGTACTTGTCAGCGTCGCTAGCTAGCAAGCGTTCTGCTGTTTATCTAGTTTAAGCATTCGGCGTCGCACTTTCAACAATCACCCTGGCTGCCAAAACACAAATTGTCAATTCAAACGAAACTAAAACTAAAACTAATAAAACCAAAATATAATTAAACGTGTTCTTTATTTCCCCCGAAATATCTAAAAGTGAACATTTATAATTGCTTCAATATGTTAATATTAATAGAAAGTGCTACCTGTTGTGCAATTTAGGCCCAGCGGAAGGGAACGCTGACGCAACCAAATCAAACGTTGTATTCGGAGATTTTTGGCTTATATCCAAGTGTATTGATAGTGAGTGTGTTACTACAAATATTTATACTATTCCCCTCACAGACCATAGGGCCATTTTACATTGATATAAAAATATTTACCCCTGATGCTAACATTGGTAGAGCATCCTACTGGAAGCTAAATAGCTCATTATTAAATAATGATATAGTTAAGTTTGAGGTTAAAGATCTGCTTTCACACTTTTGGGAAAGGGCTTGTGAAGAAAAATCTTATTGCAAGAACTGGGAGCTCTTTAAATTTGAGCTGTCCAAATACCTTAGAAAACATGGTAGTAATCTTGCTAAGACCAGAAGAGCTGAGGAGGAAAAGGTGATCATTAAGATAACTTCCCTTTCTCAGAGGTCCCCAGCCAGCCTCTCGGGGGAGGAGAAGATGGAACTAATTGAGTTACAAAATAAACTGGATAATATATATAGATTAAAAGCAGAAGGAGCCTTTATTAGATCTAGGAAAAAATGGATTGAGGAGGGAGAACAGAATTCCTCCTATTTCTTTAGACTTGTGAAATATCCCTGTACAAATAACACTATCCATAAGTTAAACATTGATGGTGTTATTACAGATGACCAAAAAGTAATCGCTAAATACTGTAACAATTTTTACAGGAAATTGTATAGCTCTACGTACTGTCAGGAATCCACAGATATGTTTTTTGTCTCACTGAATAATGTTCACTCTTTCAGTGATATATAATCTAAACAGTGTGATGAACCCATCAAAGTTGAAGAGATTATAGAGTCTATCAAACATCTAAAGAACAATAAATCACCAGGTGTTGATGGAATTACATCAGAAGTTTACTAATTATTTTCTGAACAAGTAGCTCCCTTCCTATTTGAAGTCTTTTTAGAGAGTATTAAAAACAATGGTATCCCTCCTACAATGAGTCAGGGGTTAATAACACTGATACCTAAGCCTAAAAAACAAGTGCTGCTCATCGATAAATGGCGTCCAATTTGTCTTCTTAATTATGACTATAAGGTATTAGCCTTACTACTAGAAAAAATAATTAAAGAAGTCCTGGATGCAATCATTGATGAAACACTGTCTGGCTTCATGAGGAACAGACATATTTCTAACAATATCAAACTAGTATTAGACATACTTGACTACTCAGACCTCACTTGGCTTTGGGGATTTTTTTCTGTAAGACTATTAAGACTATACAAATCAAATCAAATCAAACAAATGGTAACAGCTCCGTCAAATTGAAATATGGCACCTCACCTAGATTTGAGTTATTTTTTATTTTTTTATTTAACCTTTATTTAACCAGGTAGGCTAGTTGAGAACAAGTTCGCATTTGCAACTGCGACCTGGCCAAGATCAAGCAAAGCAGTGTGACACAGACAACAACACAGAGTTACACATGGAGTAAACAATAAACAAGCCAATAACACAAACAAGTCAATGACACAGTAGAAAAAAGAAAGTCTATATACGGTGTGTGCAAAAGGCATGAGGAGCTAGGCAATAAATAGGCCATAGGAGCGAATAATTACAATTTAAGTGTGCAGATGATGATGTGCAAGTAGAGATACTGGCGTGCAAAAGAGCAGAAAAGTAAATCAAATAAAAACAGTATGGGGATGAGGTAGGTAGATAGTTGATGTTTAAAGTTGGTGAGGGAAATAAGTCTCCAACTTCAGCGATTTTTGCAATTCGTTCCAGTCACTGGCAGCAGAGAACTGGACGGAAAGGCGGCCAAATGAGGTGTTGGCTTTGGGGATGATCAGTGAGATATACCTTCTGGAACGTGTGCTACGGGTGGGTGTTGTTATTATGACCAGTGAACTGAGATAACGCAGAGCTTTACCTAGCATAGACTTATAGATGACCTGGAGCCAGTGGGTCTGGCGACGAATATGTAGCGTTAAAGAGAGGAATTAGGCAAGGTTGTCCTATCTCTCCGTACCTGTTTTTATTAATCACCCAACTTCTTACTAATTCTTTAAATAATAGTCCTGTACAAGGTATTTCCATAGCTGGTAAAGAAATTATTATAAGCCAGCTGGCTGATGATACTACACTTTTTCTGAAAGATGGTAACCAAATTCCTATATCGATCAATGTGATACAAACCTTTTCCAAAGTGTCTGGTCTATATCTTAACAATAATAAATGTGAACTCATGGCTGTCAAAGATTGGGTGACACCTGCATATTATGGTATTCCAGTAAAAGAAGAAATTACATATTTAGGCATAACCATTACAACGGATCAGAAGTCTAGAGGCTTACTAAATTGTAACCCTTTTATTTAAAAAAAAAAAAACAGAAGAAGCTAAATCAATGGCTACAGAGGGACTTGTCTTTAAAAGGAAGAGTCCTGATAACCAAGGCTGAAGGTATCTCTAGACTAACATATGGTGCTCTATCTTTATATCTTGACAGTAAAATATGCAAGGAGATAGACCAGATGCTTTTCAACTTTCTGTGGAGAAACTGTACCCATTACATTAGGAAAACTGTTGTAATGAACACTTATGAGAATGGTGGGCTGAATTTTCTGGACTTTACTACCTTAAATAACACTTTTAAGATCAATTGGATAAAACAACTCCTAAGAAGACCCACTTCTATGTGGAATTGTATTCCTCATCATGTCTTCTCTACTTTTGGTGTCCTTAACTTCATGTTGGTTTGCAAATATAATATGGACAAAGTTCCAGTGACACTTTCTGCTTTTCATCGGCAGGTTGTCCTTAATTTCTAAGCATAATTTTTCTCCACACAGATATTATATATGGAAAAATCGGGATATATTGTTTAAAAATACTTCTTTGTTTTGGAAATATTGGTTCCGAAATAATATCCTATTGGTGAGCCAACTGGTTAATGCAGAGGGTATTTCACTCAGTTCTAAGGAATTCTTATCACTTTACAAGGTCCCAGTAACACCTAAAGATTTTGCAATTGTTTTAGATGCCATTCCTTCAGGTGTTGCTTTATTTTTCAGGAACGTGTCAAGACCTGACCCTCAGAGCCTACCTTCCATTAACCCTGTTGACTCATCAGTAGGAAAGATTTGTTTCTCTTTTGGTCCATTCAACAACCGAGCGATACAAACCTTGTTAAATCAGGATGTTGCATGACCTTATGTCAAGCCTTATTGGAATGGATGTATTGATAATATCTGTTGGAAAAAAGTTTGGATGTTGCCACACACATACCTACTTGTTAACAAAATTAAGGAAGCTTCCTTTAAAATTATTCATAAATATTATCCTGCCAACCACTATATGAAGACGTTTAAGGAAAACATCAACTCAAATTGCTCCTTTTGTAATGAAGGAAAAACTGTTGTAATGAACACTTGATCCTCCCCAATAATTAGCCCAATTGTCCTTTGTATATTATTCATATCTTCTTGTGTTCCCAAATGTACTTTTTGTATTGATTTGTTGTTAATAAAAAATACAAAATAATAATTGTTGTATTCGGCACATGACAAATCACAAATTTACGACCTCTTTCCCAATGATGTAGAGTTAAAAATAAGAAAATAAAAACACAAGAGGAATAATATACACAGTAATTAACATACAGGGAGTACCAGTACCATATTTATGTGGAGGGATATGAGGTAGTTGAGGTAGATATCAAGATACTGCATATAATCTAAAGTAGCAGCAGCGTATATGATGAGTCATCGCTGTATACACATCGCAAGACCCGCTGGTTGATGCTTATTTATAATGCAGTCTTAGGCCTCACTCCCCTCTATCTGAGATATCTACTGCAGCCTTCATCCTCCACATACAACACCTGTTCTGCCAGTCACATTCTGTTCAAGGTCCCCAAAGCACACACATCCCTCCTCTTTTCAGTTTGGTGCAGCTAGCGACTGAAAAGAGCTGAAAAAAACACTCAAACTGAACCGTTTTATACCCATCATGAGGTTGATCTACATCTCTTCATTCAAAGACTCAATCATGGACACTCTTACTGACAGTTGTGGCTGTGATGTATTGTTGTTTCTACCTTTTTGCCCTTTGTGCTGTTGTCTGTGCCCAATAATTGTTTGTACCATGTTTTGTGCTTCTACCATGTTGTGCTGCTGCCATGTTGTGTTGCTACCATGCTGTGTTTTCCTGTGTTGTTGCCATGCTATGTTGTTGTCTTAGATCTCTCTTTATGTAGTGTTATGGTATCTCTCTTGTCATGATGTGTGTTTTGTCCTATATTTTTATTTTATTTTACATTTTTAATCCCATCTCCCGCAAGGAGGCCTTTTGCCTTCTGGTAGGCCGTCATTGTAAATAAGAATTTGTTCTTAACTGACTTGACTAAATAAATAAAAATGTGTGTATGTATGTGTGTGGGTGTGTGTTATGTGTGTGTGTGTAATGCGTGTGTACCCAGCTAACAAGGGAGAGAGAAAGTTAATGTTCCCCTAATGTTTGAGTGTCCAGTTTTCCGTTACTTGAACATACAATATTAATGTTCTAGACACACTTCAAGAACATTTCTGTGTATCAGTTGTCAGGACATCACCTGATGGTCCCAAAGAAAGAAGCTCTTTGTTTGTTGGCAAGGTTAGGGATACTTAAAGTGTTTTCAACTTACATATTTGATTACATTGTGTCTGTTCATTTACACAGTAATTATAATTCAACATATCCTCACCTGGGATTTGACCTCACAACCTCATTTCACAGCACTCTGATATTCCTGCTATGCCACCATGTCCCTGTCATGTATCAGTTAATCTGACTATTCTCATCATTGATTTGAATGAGGTCTCCTTATTTCATCAATTTAAGAGCTTTCAGTATAGTTGTCTGAAGTTGGTTGGGCATGTTAACCTGTTTTAATGATACTCCTGAATCACTATGATCAATAAAAGTTTTTCTTGAGATGTACTTTTAACAGAGCTGAGATTTACCTCAAAGTGCTTTTACCCTATTGCTCACAGCCTTACACCTATCAAGTTGTTTCAGATCTACACTAGTGCTTACAGAAGAGGGGGTAGGGTTTCTTCTGGACAGGACAGTGGTTAGGACATTTTTTAATTGGTGCTGGTGACCTGGGTTCGGGACCCACTAAGGCAATCACCCTACTCTCAAATACTAAGCAAAATATGTTAATGCCATTATTTGGCAACAGTTACAACATACCTATCTGATTTAATTAAAATTAGTTTGATGAAAGTTTGGAATCGGTAGGATTTCCCCTCAAGCACGAATTTTGACCACATTTCCACTACCTCATCAATTATCCGTTTTTATTAGTTCTGTATAGCTGAGCATCTCTATCGTGTTTTTTAAATCTACACCACATATACCATTTAAACAAACGTGTCATTGAGAAACTCATTTTAAGAAGAAACCCTAACCTCTCCTCCTTAGGCACTTACTGTATGTAGGTGAAATAACTTGATAGGTGTAAGCAATAGGGGGAATGCACTTTGAGGAAAATCTCAGCTCTGTTAAAAGTACATCTCAAGAAAAACAATTTTGTTGATCTGAGTGATTCAGCAGTATCATAAAAAAAAAACGGTTAACATGACCCACCAACATTAGCCAACTATACAGAAAGCCCTTCAATTGCTGAAATAAGTGAATCAAATCAATGATGAGAAGAGTCAGATTAACCAATACCTGACATGGACATGGTGGAAGGAAGGCAGGAAGATCATAATACTAATACCATGAGTTCAAATTCCATTTGAATAAAAAATGCAATCATGTATGTTAAAAGCACTGTGTGTGAATGTTCTTCACCTTGCCAACAGACAAAGAGCTATGAAGGGGTTCACCAATCAGGGCCTTGATAGGGACGTGTAATGACTTTTTATTTGGACACATGAATGTCCTTGCAACATTCCCTTGAAATGTGTCCAGAAAATTCATATCTTACTGTAAGTCCTAAACGATATCTTAACCGTCATCGATGAGAAACAATACTGTGCAGCCGTATTCATTGACCTGGCCAAGGCTTTCGACTCTGTCAATCACCACATCCTCATCGGCAGACTCGACAGCCTTGGTTTCTCAAATGATTGCCTCGCCTGGTTCACCAACTACTTCTCTGATAGAGTTCAGTGTGTCAAATTGGAGGGCCTGTTGTCCGGACCTCTGGCACTCTCTATGGGGGTGCCACAGGGTTCAATTCTTGGGCCGACTCTCTTCTCTGTATACATCAATGATGTCGCTTTTGCTGCTGGTGAGTCTCTGATCCACCTCTACGCAGACGACACCATTCTGTATACTTCTGGCCCTTCTTTGGACACTGTGTTAACAACCCTCCAAATGTGCTTCAATGCCATACAACTCTCCTTTTGTGGCCTCCAACTGCTCTTAAATACAAGTAAAACTAAATGCATGCTCTTCAACCGATCGCTGCCTGCACCTGCCCGCCCATCCAGCATCACTACTCTGGACGGTTTTGACTTAAAATATGTGGACAACTACAAATACCTAGGTGTCTGGTTAGACTGTAAACTCTCCTTCCAGACTCACATCAAACATCTCCAATCCAAAGTTAAATCTAGAATTGGCTTCCTATTTCGCAACAAAGCATCCTTCACTCATGCTGCCAAACACCCTCGTAAGTAAAACTGACCATCCTACCGATCCTCGACTTCGGCGATGTCATTTACAAAATAGCCTCCAATACCCTACTCAATAAATTGGATGCAGTCTATCACATTGCTATCCGTTTTGTCACCAAAGCCCCATATACTACCCACCACTGCGACCTGTACGCTCTCTTTGGCTGGCCCTCGCTTCATACTCGTCGCCAAACCCACTGGCTCCAGGTCATCTACAAGACCCTGCTAGGTAAAGTCCCCCCTTATCTCAGCTCGCTGGTCACCATAGCAGCACCCACCTGTAGCATGCGCTCCAGAAGGTATATCTCTCTGGTCACCCCCAAAACCAATTCTTCCTTTGGCCGCCTCTCCTTCCAGTTCTCTGTTGCCAATGACTGGAACGTACTACAAAAATCTCTGAAACTGGAAACGCTTATCTCCCTCACTAGCTTTAAGCACCAGCTGTCAGAGCAGCTCACAGATTACTGCACCTGTACATATCCCATCTATAATTTAGCCCAAACAACTACCTCTTCCCCTACTGTATTTATTTATTTTGCTCCTTTGCACCCCATTATTTTTATTTCTACTTTGCACATTCTTCCACTGCAAATCTACCATTCCAGTGTTTTACTTGCTATATTGTATTTACTTCGCCACCATGGCCTTTTTTTTGCCTTTACCTCCCTTATCTCACCTCATTTGCTCACACATATATAGACTTGTTTTTCTACTGTATTATTGACTGCATGTTTGTTTTACTCCATGTGTAACTCTGTGTTGTTGTATGTGTCAAACTGCTTTGGCCAGGTAGCAATTGTAAATGAGAACTTGTTCTCAACTTGCCTACCTGGTTAAATAAAGGTGAAATAAACATTTTAAAAAGTTCTGAGATGGTAACCACGTTGTAAGTTCTACTTGACAGTAAGGGAAGGGTCTCTTGGAAAAATTCCTTGCATGAGAACATTCCTATGAAAACCTTAGTTAATGACCTAATGAGACTATTAAGGGAACGTTCTCTAAAGATGTGGGAACGTTTTGTTGAGTAAAAGCCTCATTCTTTCCTTTATCTGCAAAACCCTTTTCAATGTGAACCAAGGGCTGAGATACTTTCAACATACATTTCAGAGTTTCCCAGTTCTGACTAGCACGTGAACGCGACTTTAGCCTATCCGCCTCCGTCTCTGGAGGGCAGTAACTCTTGGAGGGCAGTAGAAGTTGATAAGAGTTTAATTTATGTTAAAAGTAAAGACAAAGCGTCTCAGCTCTTGGTTTATCACAGTTCACATCATCACGTTGATGCAAAATGCATCATATTGTGCATTTGGTGACACACTAATCCTTTTCACTCTTTGTTGACTTTTTCATTAATTAGGCTATTTTCTCTTAAACCTAAAAATGTATATTATATATGATTATTATTTTTTTAAGTATAAATTACCAAAGTTACAATAGGTTTCCATAGAGTTTCTGTTAATAATCCCGTAACTTTGGTAAACTACCGATAGTAAAAGGAGGAGAATGAACAGTCCACCATCTTTGAGTCCATTGAGTCCATCCATTGATTGAAAGGGGGTGATGATCTTGACATACAGTATGGAGTTCTAGACTACATGCTGCACCATGGATGCATGCTTTTTAAATTTAAGGTAAGGTACAAGTTAAGTATAATCTTGCCTAATACATCAAACGGTGACATCTGCACACACCCATGCAGACACAGACCCATTGAGTATGTTGTTGTGTTGCAGCCCTTTGACGTGGCTCAGGTCCTGACTGGCGGATGCCATGGCCTCTCCAGGACATACAGACAAGGGTAGGAAGAGCTGCATCGAACCACTATGAGAGAGAGAGAGAGAGAGAGAGAGAGAGAGAGAGAGAGAGAGAGAGAGGGAGAGAGAGAGACCAGTAACCAAAACACTCTTAGATAACTTTCTGGATACCACATTCACTCACAGTAAAGAAGGCATCAATCTATCAGTAAAAAAACATCAACTATATATTCAGGCAAATGGCAAAAGAATCACAATTGAAATTTATTTTAAAACACTAAACAAAAAAGATCACAGATGACAACTGGTTTGATGCAGCTGGTAAAACTATAAGGAAAAAACTTAGAACACTATCCAACCAAAAGAACAGAGACCTAATAATACAAGCACAGTACAACAGCAAGCAGCTGACACTAATTGACAACTTCTGGCAAAATTTGAAATAAACAAAAACATCTAAACAAGAGGAATTAGCAATACAAAATGGTGACATATGGACAACCCATTTTAAAACACTCTACAACACCGTTCAAATTGACACAAACGCAGAACAATGCCAAATTCATGAGAAGTTGAATGGGTTAGAAAAAGCTATAAAGGATAATCAAAATCCATTGGACTCCCCAATTACTGACCAGGAGCTCTATAAGAAACCTCAGGCCCTCAAATTTAAAAAAGCATGCAGAGCTGATGGCATCCTAAATGCCAAAGTGTAGATCCTGAGTGTAGGTTATTTCCCTGACATCTGGACTCATAACCCCAATCTTTAAGAACGGAGACAAATTTGACCCTAACAATTACAGAGGCATTTGTGTGAACAGTAACCTTGAGAAGGTTTTCTGTAGAATTATACAAATGTAAGAGTTCTAAACTTCCTTAATAAGCGCAATGTCTTGAGTAAAAGCCAAATTGGATTTATACCAAAACATCACACGACCGATCATATTTACACCCTCGACTTCCAAAAAGCATGTCATTCTATTTGGCATACAGGACTGTTCTACAAAGTTATTGAAAGTGGTGTAGGGGGTAAAACATATGACATAATTAAATCAATGTATACTGGCAATACGTGCAGCATCAAAATTGGCAAGAAAATAACATCATTATTTAACCAGGGGCGGGGCCTTCGCCAGGGTTGCAATCTGAGCTCTGTACTGTTCAATTTTTACACCAACGAATTGACCACTATTCTAGAAAAATCCTCTGCCCCTGGCGTTAGTCTCCACTATTCAGAGGTTAAATGCCTACTTTTCGCAGATGACCTATTCCTACTGTCACCCACAGCACATGGCCTACAGCAGAGCCTACAGCTAGAGCAGTCCCCAAAAATCCCCAGAATACTAAAATAAGGATTTTCCAGAGAAGGTCCAGATCTCAGGGATTTAGACCAAAGTGTTCAATTGGTACAACATACAGGATATAGAATACTGCACACACTACAATTACGTAGGTTTAAAAAATAATCTCAACTGGACACCTTAATGACGCAGTGAATGAACTGAGAGAGAAAGCACGCAGGGCATTCTATGCCATTAAAAAACGAATTCAAATTGAATACCTATTAAAATTTGGCTAAAACTAATTGCATGTGTCATTGAACCAATTGCACTTTATGGTAGCGAGGTGTGGGGTTCACCTGCAAAACAAGTTTTCATCAAATGGGACAAACACCCAATTGAAACCCTGCATGCAGAGTTCTGTAAGATTGTCCTACATGTCCAGAGGAAAACTACAAACAATGCATGCAGGGCAGAATTAGACCAATATCCACTAATAGTAAAAACAAAAGAAATAGCAATTAAGTTTTGTAAACATCTAAAATACAGTGACCCTGTCTCGTGTCATTACCAAGCCCTGCAATGCGAAGAGCTGAGCAAAGAAAAGAGTCCCCTCATCCAGCTGGTCCTGGGGCTGAGTTCACAAACCTGTTCTACTAACACACTGAAGCCTCAGGAGCAGAACATTCAATCAATCAGAATAAAACAAATTACAACACAGTCAAAACAAAACTACATTGCTTATTGGGAAACACAAACACAAGCACAAAGCAAAATGCAGTGCTATCTGGTCCTAAATCGACAGTACACTGTGTCTAACTATTTGATCATGGTTACTGATGAAAACCTTAGATAAACCTTGACAAAATACAGGCTCAGTGAGCACAGCCTTGCCATTGGTAAGGATAGACATAGGAAACCCTGGCTCCCTGTAGAGGAAAAGCTGTGCAACCACTGCACAACAGCAGAACCTGAGACGGAGCTGCATTTTCTGACAAAATGTCAAAAATATAAAACAATTAGAGAGTGTCATTTCCCCAAATTTGAAACCCTTATTCAAGGTTTCAAAGACCTCTCTGATGAGGATAGGCTACCCGTCCTGTTGGGGGAGGACGCAGAGAGCTGTGGGTTGGCAGCGCACTACATTGCTGCCTGCCATAAGATGAGGGACAGTGTCTGACAGACCAACCAACCTGCACATGTCCTCTATGCTTATTGTTATTGTTCAATGTGCGGTTATTTTGACCCTTGGTTATTGTTGTTACTGTTGTCCCGTTGACAATTTAGATTCTTATTATTTTAATATTGCAAATATCCAAAGTAAGCTTTGGCAATATGGACATTGCTACGTCATGCCAATAAAGAAAATTGAATTGAGTTGCATTGAAATGAAATGAGATGAGAAAGAGATGAATGTTTTGGGTAGTTGGGTTGAGTGTGCAGGCTTTCTATCTATTGGGTAATGTTTGGTTGTAGGGTCTCTGTGGTGGAGTGTGTGTGTGTGTGTAATGCGTGCTTGCGTGTGTGTGTGTGTGTGTGTGTGTGTGCACACCTTGGCTCTCTAGTGTCCAGGCAGCACAGCCAGAGTTGAGCAGGAATGGAGAGGGAGACAGATAGACTGTTTACTGCAGTTTTGCTACAACCCTGTCATTTGGATATACATAAAAAGGAAATAATTATCAGTACTAGAAATGGACAAACATGAAAACATTGCCTTGGTATCCAAAAATATATCATATTCTCTCCCAGCAGTCACTCAATAACCCCACCACCGTGATCTGTCAAACAGGCTGTCATCAAGACCTACAGTATCTCAAACAACAGATCTATCTATTCCAGCCATGTGTCCCGGACAGCCGTCATCTATTATTGTAAAAGAGGCCATGGAACGGCCTTGCGAGGTTCAGCAAGAGAACAAGTGTGTGAGATCTAGCGCAGTATGTAAACCATTTGACATCAGTGTTTGGGCTTTCCTCTTTATGGGAACATCTGCGGCAGCTGCCCTATAAATTCCCTGTGTTGAGAAAACAGGAACAAAAAGTTCCATTTTTGTATGGCAGTGTACCATGGCGGACGGGCCTGGCCTCATCCGGGGGACGCTGCACTGCGCTGCTTCGTTTAGAGAAAGTGAAGTCGTGGATAGAGGATACTAGACACTATTACACAGTGTTGCTCTATATAACAAGATATAGACTGGACTTCAATGCATTGAATTGAACTAAATTGAGTGGAATGTAATAGCAATCCATTTTAAACAAATTGCCATTGATTCCCAGAGGGAAATTGTAACATCACAGGCTTACAATAACAGACATTACAAACACATAAAGTCCTGCTATGCCTTAGAGTTGCAATCCAACCGACAGTGTTCCACAAATCTGCAATATTTACTGGACTGCTCTGCCTAGAAACAGATAGACAACAGTTAATTCATTCTGGGTTATCAGATCAGACCCCAATGAGAGACATTTCTTGTTATTACTTGTATATTCTCTCACCCACCCACTCTCTGGCCTCTGGTGTGTTTATGAAGTAACTTTGTCTCTTTCTCATGACTTATTTTTCTTGACATATCTGACTGCTCATCTTTCTAAGGAGATTTTCAAATGCAATTTTCAAACCCGGGAGATGACTTTTGAACTGTTATATGTTTTTATTAAGTGGGAAGAGGGAAAACTCTTAAGAGCATAATTCCAGACCATGTTTCAGGTGAAGAAAGATGTTTACACTTAGGCCCACAAGTCACCATGCTCCAGTTGTCTAGCTCCTTCCAACTGCCTAAATCTTTGTGGTCACTGATGTTCAACAGCACTGGTGTTGCAATGACTACAACGCAAATCGATGGCACCTCATTTGTGACATCAACCCAGGCATTCAAGCAACTTTATATCAGTGTCACAAACTAAATGAAAGTAAAATTCAAAAGAAAAGGGTTCCTAAATAACATTCTTCGAAGTCCAGGGGTTGTAATAACATCAGCAACGGGACTGGATTCAACATCATGTTGGAGGCGGGAGCGGACGTTGTCTGGACGTCTGTTATAGGTCATAATTACACGCTGGAGAATCTAAGACCTGAATGGGGGATTTGTCCTCCTCTTCTCAGGGGTTTAGGAAACGCTCCATATGTTTTCCTCCCATGAGCCACTGGGGCCCAATGCAGGCCAAAACCAATTACAGCCATGCCAAAAATGACACTTTCAGCTTCATAACCATTGATTGCAGAAATGGAAAATGAGGATGATATTTCATTTTTCCCCCCTCTCCTCTCTACTAATTCCCCCTTCATTAGATGTGTAAGTAATTCATGGTGTGAGGATGTGTCTGCTTGTTGAATGTTGGTTTACACACATTGAATTCACATAACCTCATGGACAGCGTGTGTATCTATCTGTTCTCCATCCTCCAACCTCCTGCTGCTCTTCTTTCCACCTTGCAATCATGTCACACATGCATTTGAATCAAGACGCTTGAACCATAGCAGTTCTCTCTCTCTCTCTCTCTCTCTCTCTCTCTCTCTCTCTCTCTCTCTCTCTGACTTCATCTTCTAATTTCGTTAGGCAACCATAGATTTTTAACAACTGAACCATAATAATGTGTAAAAAGGATTTCATAGATCTGGGTTGGCATATCTAGTAAAGAGCTGGTGTAGCTTTGTGTGAAACAACTTGTGTGACAACTTTCTGTTATGATATTGTAATTGATGATAAACTCCCTAATTTCGTGGTATCCAATTGGTAGTTACAGTCTTGTCTCATCGCTGCAGCTCCTGTACGGACTCAGTAGAGGCGAAGGTCCAGAGCCGTGCGTCCTCCGAAACACAACCCAACCAAGCCGCACTGCTTCTTGACACAGTGCCCACTCAACCCGGAAGCCAGCCGCACCAATGTGTCGGAGGAAACACCGTGCACCTGGCGACCATGTCAGCGTGCATTGCGCACGGCCCGCCACAGGAGTCACTAGTGAGCGATGGGACAAGGACATCCCTGCCGGCCACCTGGTGACCGTGTCAGCGTACACTGCGCCCGGCCTGCCACAGGAGTCACTAGTGCGCGATGGGACAAGGACATCCCTGCCGGCCAAACTCTCCCCTAACCCGGATGACCCAGAATCTCTAGTGGCACTCAGGAGGGCAGCTACAGTATAATCTTGTCTTGAATATCTTTATATTCAGTATCATCCAATGATACTGGGAGTAAATGATTGCTACTGTAAATAGCTTTCATTCAGTGAAGCTGGAGACAAAAAAGGGTGCTGCCATGCTTCTAAATTAAGTTGTACAATACTTGAATCTCTTCCAAGATGCTTGAACCCAATACAGTCTTTCTCTCTCTCGGCGTCTCTCTCTCTCACTCACTCGCTCTCTCCCTCTCTCACCCTCTCTCTCTCACCCTCTCTCTCTCTGTCTCACCCCCTCTCTCTCACCCTCTCTCCCTCGCCCTCACTCTCTCACTCGCTCACCCTTGCCGTCTCCCTCACTCTCTCTTTCGTTGGCAGTCAACCAACCAGGAGTGCACACTTAAATGGAACTCTCTGAACATCTTCTAGTAAACACTCTACAAAAGTCTTAGAGCTCTGACTGTTGTATCCATTCATGTGAAAAGGTAAGTACACCCTCTAGAAAGTAGTATTTTTTGGGGGGGATATGGAATTAATGGTTGACTCAATGATGGCAAGTTGGCCAGGCCCTGAGGCCACAAATCAGCCCCAAACCATATTGGCACCACCTCCATGCTTCACGGTTGGTATTTAAAAATGTTTTTCAACTAGGCCAGTCAGTTAAGAACATATTCTTATTTACAATGATGGCCTAGGAACAGTGGGTTAACTGCCTTGTTCAGGGGCAGAATGACAGATTATCACCTTGTCAGCTCGGGGATTCGATCTAGAAATCTTTTGGTTATTGGCCCAACGTTCTAACCACTAGGCTACCCTCCGCCCAAGGCAGTGTTTCGTTTTTGCCAAAAATGGCATCTAGCATTGCGGCCAAACAACTCCACCTTTGACTCATCTGTCCAGGGGACATTGTTCCAGTAGTTTTGGTCTTTACCTAGGTTTTGTCTGGCAAACGTCAGTTGTGTCTTGATATTATTTTTTAGAGCAGAGGCTTCTTCCTTCCTGACCTCCCATGTAGGCCAAGTCTGTGCACTCTCTTTCTGACAGTTGACTCATGCACTTCGAAATGTATTGAGGCAAGAGAGGCATGTAGATCCCTTGATGTTACCCTGGGGTTCTTAGAGATTTCTATGACCATCTTTCGGTCAGCTCTTGGTGGGACGACCTGTCCTTGGTAGATTGCCAGTGATCTGGAATTTTCTCAATTTGCATATGATCCATCGGACAGTGGAATGATGTACTTTGAATTGCTTGGAAATCGATTTGTAACCCTTCCTAGACTCATGGGTATCAATAATCTTTCTTCTGAGAGACTCGGATAGGTCTTGTGATCTTGGCATGATGTGTTACCACACATCCATATGGTTAAGATCATACCATACCAAGTTTCTTTATGGAAGACTGGACCCTCCCAAGTTACTTTCTAAGGATTTTCTAATCATTTGCACCTGTTTTGGTGCACCTGATTCTAATTTTAACAATTGTATGTGATGGTAAAGGTAGGGGTGTACAACTTTTTTTTGTGATTTGTTAAATTGGGTTACCTTTTATCAATGAATATGGTTGGAATTCAGCTAAAATATCCATGTGTCAAAATAAGTAAAACATTTGAAAAGACACTTTATCACATGACAGTAGATGCAGAAGCACTGTAGGACAAACATCATACCCGTTACGATCATCCTCCTCCTCTTTTTGGCTATCAGCATCGACTGTGTTGGCGAATCAGATTGGGGGCTAAACAGCAGAATCATTTGTGTCATCATAGCTAAGACTAAGTGAGTTCAGTTGAGTCGGAGCCGAGGATGACACGAATTTGAAGATTTGTCCCTTTTGTCCCGTGGTGAGATTTAAAACTTTGAAACAGTGTATCTACTACCAACCTGCTTCTCATTACCCCATGGAGGAGCCTTTTGTTTCTCCACCCAAGCCACAATAAGCATGTCAACCAGAAAGTATCACTGACAGTGTGTACATGTGTGAGAGAGAATGTGTGTTTGTGTGTGTGTGTCAGTGGCAGTCAGTGCAGTTTAAGATGAGGGAGGATTATTTTATTTTTTTATGAGCATGGCCTTATTTCTGTTACAGTATATTGGATGACTCTCATTCATATTCCATTCACCCAGTTCAATGTAACAGCGATAGGTTTAGGCTACTGTATGATACACACATTTTCTCTATACCCATCATGAGGTTAGTACAACCTAGCCTTTGAATGAAAGTTTACAACGTAGGTGCACACAGGTTGAGAGACACATTTTGAGGCGACAGACAGTAACACATGGACAGACAGTGAGATTCAATACCGCCTTGCACACTCTTGCCTGCATCTAGCTGATATAGAGTGTAATCATTAGTCCAACAGTTTCAAACGAGAGTTTCTATTGGACAAATACAAGTATGTTTATCTCTGTTTTGTTCCGTTTTCTTCCATTTAAGAAACATTTTTTCAACAGAATCAGCAGAATGAATACAGCCCTGATTGCACGTAAACACAATTCACTTTCATAGCAGCCACGTTGTATTCCTTCAATGCGCTCTCATCCTCTCACCTTGTCCTTTCACTTGTGGACAATGCACAACACATCAGCTGTATGTGACCATGCGAAAAAACCTTTCCAAGCCAAACCGCTGCACACAGCCTACATCGTTATTACCACATTAGCTAAAGTAACATCATAGTCAGCATAGCTAATGCATTAGTAAACCTGCTACAATCATGCAGTAACGTTAGTGTACAGTCAGTAAGGAGTTACACCTGCGGGCCCATGTGGCAATAAATTAGTATTACCAAAAGCTTACCATGACTTGGAAGAGTTCCAGTGTTATGTTGGATAGTCATAACCAGCTAGCTAACACAGTATCCCTCTGTTTTTTAAATGTAGCCTTTATTTAACTAGGCAAGTCAGTTAAGAACAAATTCTTATTTACAGTGATGGCCTACCAGAAGACAAAAGGCCTCCTGCGGGTACGGGGGCTTGGATAAAAAATAAAATTAAAGTAAAAGATATAGGACAAAACACACATCACGACAAGAGAGACACCACAACACTACATAAAGAGAGACCTAAGACAACAACATAGCATGGCAGCAACACATGACAACACAGCATGGCAGCAACACAACATGGTAGCAGCACAAAACATGGTACAAACATTATTGGGCACAGACATCAGCACAAAGGGCAAGAAGGTAGAGACAACAATACATCACGCGAAGCAGCCACAACTGTCAGTAAGCGTGTCCATGATTGAGTCTTTGAGTGAAGAGATGGAGAAAAAACTGTCTAGTTTGAGTGTTTGTTGCAGCTTGTTCCAGTCGCTAGCTGCAGTGAACTGAAAAGAGGAGCGACCCAGGGATATGTGTGCATTGGGGACCTTTAACCGAATCTGACTGGTAGAATGGGTGTTGTATATGGAGGGCTGCAGTAGGTATCTCAGATAGGGGTTAGTGAGGCCTAAGAGGGTTTTATAAATAAGCATCAACAAGTGGGTCTTGCGACGTTTATACAGAGATGACCAGTTTACAGAGGAGTATAGAGTGCAGTGATGTGTCCTATAAGGATCATTGGTGGCAAATCTGATGGCCGAATGGTAAAGAACATCTAGCCGCTCGAGAGCACCCTTACCTGTCGATCTACAAATTACATCTCCGTAATCTAGCATGGGTAGGATGGTCTTCTGAATCAGGGTTAGTTTGTCAGCTGGGGTGAAAGAGGAGTGATTACAATAGAGGAAGCCAAGTCTACTTTTATCCTTTGCCTGCAGCTTTGATATGTGCTGAGAGAAGGACAGTGTATCATCTAGCCATACTCCCAAGTACTTGTATGAGGTGACTACCTCAAGCTCTAAACCATCAGAGGAAGTAATCACACCTGTGGGGAAAGGGGCATTCTTCTTACCAAACCACATGACCATTGTTTTGGAGGTGTTCAGAACAAGGTTAAGGGCAGAGAAAGCTTGTTGGACACTAAGAAAGCTTTGTTGTAGAGCGTTTAGCACAAAATCCAGGGAGGGGCCAGCTGTGTAGAAGACTGTATCTAAATGGATGAGAGAGCTTCCTACTGCCTGAGCTATGTTCTTGATGTAAATTGAGAAGAGCGTGGGGCCTAGGATTGAGCCCTGGGGTGCTCCCTTGGTGACAGGCAGTGGCTGAGACAGCAGATGTTCTGACTTTAAACAGCCCTCTTTGAGATAGGTAGTTAGCATACCAGGCCA
Source organism: Oncorhynchus clarkii lewisi (assembly GCF_045791955.1). NCBI lineage: Eukaryota > Metazoa > Chordata > Actinopteri > Salmoniformes > Salmonidae > Oncorhynchus > Oncorhynchus clarkii. The sequence continues at coordinate 39,288,164 of NC_092152.1, forward strand.
AGACCCCTCAGAGACACCAATACTCCTTAGCTGGCCCACAAGAATGGAATGGTCTACCGTGTCAAAGCTTTTGCCAAGTCAATAAATATAGCAGCACAACATTGCTTACAATCAAGGGCAGTGATGACCTGTTTGAGCAGGGTGTTTTCAGTAGGCTAAACTAGCTAGCTGCATTCGCTAGCTAAGTAAGTGAAACTGAAAGTGAAAAAAATATCACTCTCTCTATTTCTCTCTTGCTTCTCCTTCATTTTGGAAGAAATTAATTTGTTCAACACTGTTCAACTGTTGTTTTTCTCTCTCTTTGAGTCAACTACTTACCACATTTTATACACTGCAGTGCTAGCTAGCTGTAGCTTATGCTTTCAGTACTAGTTTCATTCTCTGATCCTTTGATTGGGTGGACAACATGTCAGTTCATGCTGCAAGAGCTCTGAAGGACTGGAGGATGTCCTCCGGAGGTTGTCATAATTACTGTATAAGTCTATGGATAGATGTCAGAACCATGAGCCTCCTAGAAGTCAATATACGAAGAGGAGGACGGAAGCTAGCCGTCCTCCGGCTACACCGTCGTGCTACCCTACAAGGTGCTGTTTCGGCTACTGTAGACACTCTCTGCAAAATAGCGTGTTTTAAAATCAATTGTTTGGTGACGTGATTACATTTAGCATAGTTTTATCTCAGAAGGATAACTTTTTATATGTTCTTCTGAAACTCACTGAGGAAGATGGTCCTACCCTTTTAACTCTGAGGAGCCTCCACTGGTAAGTGGGTGTGTGTGCATGTGAGTATTCCCCCCTAATCAAGTCTCTCTCTATCATAGGCTCCATGGATCTCATGAAACAGCTGATTCAATAGCCAACAACAAAAGCATAAGACCGCAGTAAACAAATGCAGAAGAATGTCCATCTCTCCCTCTCTCTTCTCTTCTCCTCTCTTCTCTTCTCATTGCTATCCTGGACAATCCCCCCCCCCCCCCCCCATACTCTCAACCCATCAGGCATGGATAGGCACAGTGCTTGGTGTTGGAATTAAATATCTGGCTGCTAGGCAGTCCCCCCCCCCCCCCCCCCCCCCCCAATCCCTCCCAAAGCCCAATATGAGCAGCAATAGGGGAGCAAAGAGCTGCATGACTGCACGTCCCAACAATGAGGCCACCCAAAAGCACCAGCTCAGCAAAACTGGACGTCCGTTTCTCAGGCGTTTAAGCATGCAACTATGTTCCCCTCTGCCTCTCTGCTGCACAATCAGGGGAAAAGGGAAAACAACATGCCGACTGCCTGGAATTCTAAGATCATTCACTTCTTACAGAGGACATTTTGGAGAAGAATATTTGCCATTTATGTTTCTCAATCAACAGCATAAATCCTGTTTGTCTAGGTGGGGTGGGGGGGTGGGGGGGGGTGTATTGGTGGTGTGCGTGTGCATGCAAGCTTATGTGAGTGTGTGTGTGTGTTTTATGAGATGGTTCTCTGGTAGGGAGTAGTCATGCTGTGGGCTAGGCCATGCGTCCATGCATGCAGCACACACATATTCTCCATACGTGGTCCAGAGGGGCTAGCTGGTCCAATCCAAGCCCGGGCAATGGACCATTCAGCACATGTTGCTTTACTTCTTCATAGCTGTAGCCTACTGCACCGCCACTGCAACACTCCGAGCTGGAAACCTTTACTGTGACTCACAGAGGAGTGTCTGTGTTTGGGGGTAAGAGAAATGTGGCGATGCGGGAACGTGTTTGAATGCTGTTTGTGAACGCAATGTGATGTTAGCGACTCTGGTCATCTGGTCGTTTATAACCATAAAATAAAAATAAAAGAGAATAGCGCAGGAGACCCAATTGCATTCAAGGAGCATTCAAAATGGAGCACCCAATAGGGGTGCCACTCCACAATCGAACATTGCTTTGGGTGGGGAACGTGTTCCACTAATCCTATGACTGTGTCCGGCCAGTGGTAAAAGGTTACCCCAGGGACTGTGTACTGGGTCAGGTAGTAATTAGTTAGTTCAGCCTGAGACTTAGTGTTGGAGACAAATTGAGAAAAGGAAGAGCAGAGGAAGCAAGAAAGGGATGAGAAGAGAGAGAGAGAGAAAGAGAGAGAGAGAGAGAGAGAGAGGGAGAGAAGGGAAGAAATAGAGAGGTACAGGGATTCTTTCTGGGGCAAGGATCTCCGAGCTCAGAGCAAATAAACATTGTGCAAAGATGGACTGTGGTCTTGGGGCCCAGTGTTGACAGATATACTGTAGCCCCGTTTATGAAAACCTGTGTCTAGCCAAAGAAAGAGGAATTATGGATGGGGAGATATGTTTATTAGTGTTAGTTACACACAGAGAAGCATAATAGCACCCTTTGAACACTTTGAATGTAAACTATTCCAGGAGCATGACTTGTTGTAGTCTATAGACCTGTTGGAATTAATATTTAGGGTGGTGAAACCTAATATTTGTTTATTTTCAGCATTTAATCCTCCATTTGCAAGCAGTATTCTTACAGTTATAATCAGGACAAAAATCTCCCACTTCCTGAAATATGATTTACGCCGCCGGGACTTCCAAATAGATGGTACTGTACCTATTAATTAAATGTAGTGTGGACAGGATGGCTTCACATCTGAACTCACTACTTCAAAGTAACACACACTCAATGTCCTCAAGTCACACTCCCCAGATCACCAATGACCCGCAAAACTTTTCAAGAGAAGCTGAGTTCCTCCCTCTCTTTCTCTCTCTCTCTCTCTTTCTCCCTCCCTCTTTCTCTCTCTTTCTCTCCTTCTCTCTCTCTCTCTCTCTGTCTCTCATTCTCGTTCTCTCTGCTGCCATAACAGGGAACTTCCCCAATCTGAGCAGGTGCACATGAAATGGCCCCTGATGTGGTTCTCTCCTTCTCTCTGTCCCTCTCTTCTTCTGTCTCCCTCTCTGCCCCCTCTTTCACTCTCTCTGTCTGTCTACATGTGGTCTATAGACTGCAAATCGCCTTCTTACAGGCAGATCAACCCAACATGACACCCCTTATCCATTACGTCAGCTGTCTCCTGTCATGTCAACCCAACACGACACCCTGTATCCATTACATCAGCTGTCTCCTGTCATGTCAACCCAACAAGACACCATTTATCCAATACATCAGCTGTCTCCTGTCATGTCAACCCAACACGACACCACTTATCCGTTACATCAGCTGTCTCCTGTCATGTCAGCCCAACACGACACCACTTATCCAATACATCAGCTGTCTCCTGTCATGTCAACCCAACACGACACCCCTTATCCATTACATCAGCTGTCTCCTGTCATGTTAACCCAACACGACACCCCTTATCCATTACATCAGCTGTCTCCTGTCATGTCAACCCAACACGACACCCCTTATCCATTACATCAGCTGTCCCCTGTCATGTCAACCCAACACGACATCCCTTATCCATTACATCAGCTGTCTCCTGTCATGTCAGCCCAACACGACACCACTTATCCAATACATCAGCTGTCTCCTGTCATGTCATGTCAGCCCAACACGACACCCCTTATCCGTTACATCAGCTGTCTCCTGTCATGTCAACCCAACACGACACCCCTTATCCATTACATCATCTGTCTCCTGTCATGTCATGTCAGCCCAACACGACACCCCTTATCCATTACATCAGCTGTCTCCTGTCATGTCAGCCCAACACGACACCCCTTATCCGTTACATCAGCTGTCTCCTGTCATGTCAGCCCAACACGACACCCCTTATCCATTACATCAGCTGTCTCCTGTCATGTCAGCCCAACACGACACCCCTTATCCGTTACATCAGCTGTCTCCGGTCATGTCAACCCAACACGACACCCCTTATCCATTACATCAGCTGTCTCCTGTCATGTCAGCCCAACACGACACCCCTTATCCATTACATCAGCTGTCTCCTGTCATGTCAGCCCAACACGACACCCCTTATCCATTACATCAGCTGTCTCCTGTCATGTCAGCCCAACACGACACCCCTTATCCGTTACATCAGCTGTCTCCTGTCATGTCATGTCAGCCCAACACGACACCCCTTATCCATTACATCAGCTGTCCCCTGTCATGTCAACCCAACACGACACCCCTTATCCATTACATCAGCTGTCTCCTGTCATGTCAGCCCAACACGACACCCCTTATCCATTACATCAGCTGTCTCCTGTCATGTCATGTCAGCCCAACACGACACCCCTTATCCATTACATCAGCTGTCTCCTGTCATGTCATGTCAGCCCAACACGACACCCCTTATCCATTACATCAGCTGTCTCCTGTCATGTCAGCCCAACACGACACCCCTTATCCATTACATCAGCTGTCTCCTGTCATGTCATGTCAGCCCAACACGACACCCCTTATCCATTACATCAGCTGTCTCCTGTCATGTCAGCCCAACACCACACCCCTTATCCATTACATCAGCTGTCTCCTGTCATGTCAGCCCAACACGACACCCCTTATCCGTTACATCAGCTGTCTCCTGTCATGTCAGTCCAACACGACACCCCTTATCCGTTACATCAGCTGTCTCCTGTCATGTCAGCCCAACACGACACCCCTTATCCATTACATCATCTGTCTCCTGTCATGTCAGCCCAACACGACACCCCTTATCCATTACATCAGCTGTCTCCTGTCATGTCAGCCCAACACGACACCCCTTATCCATTACATCAGCTGTCTCCTGTCATGTCATGTCAGCCAAACCAATGTCTTTCAATCACACTCCTTTCAGAGGATTTGACAAAATGTATCAATCAACATGGGATTATCCAACAGTGTCCTTATGCTGTTACCCAACAGTGTCCTAATGATATACACAACCTGTGACCATTTTTTGGTAAAATACAATTAATTTGACGATAGGGGGATAACCCACTTTGTCAATGTCATTGTGGAATATATCAACCTTAAATTCTTCAGATTGGAATAGTTGTGAATAGTTCTCTGGTTGTCTTTCTCAGCGTACTCGGATAACTGGAATCCTTATAGAGTGCTCTCAATTATCTTGACTTATCCCATATAGCCACTAGAGGGAATCACCTTAACAAGCCATTGCCTTCCTCCCTGACTCGTCTCTTTCATCCTATTTGCTCAGTCACCCAACTATACATGTACTGCCTGGCCCACCAATGCAAAAACATCTTCTTCTCTCTATGTGCTGTTGTTTGGCATAAACATTGCATGTCAAATGTATAACGTGTACGATCGTTGCAGCAGGACAATCTTGTACTATGGCTTCTCTCAGGGCATGAGAACATTGGAGGCGTGGATAAAAAAAAAAGAACAACATGGTCCTGGGTGGGTGGTCACATGGGCACAAATATTATAGTTGTGACGGGCCCTGAAGATTTCACTTCGGCATGTTCAAACAAACAGAGAGAGAGAGAGAGAGAGGAGACACACTGTTAGGCAGAGATTGAGAGCACAAAACAGCGCCTCGCCTCTCCTAGGCTCCGTTCAGGACTTGAGAGCTGGACTTGGCGAGAAAATTGAGAGAGAGAGGGGTGGGAGAGAGAGAGAGAGAGAAATAGCGAGAGGGAGAAAAACAGAGAGAGAGGGAGGGAGAAAAGGGAGAAATAGAGAGCGAGAGAGAAAAGGGAAAGAGATAGAGGGAGAGAGAGAAATAGAGAGAGAGAGAAATAGGGGGAGAAAAGGAGAGAAATAGAGAGCAAGAGAAAAGAGAGAGGGAAATAGAGAAATAGGGGGAGAAAAAGAGAGAAATAGAAAGAGAGAGAAATAGGGGGAGAAAGAGAGAAATATAGAGGGAGAGACAAAGAGATGAGAGAGAGAGAGGGGGGAGAAAAAATAGAGATAGAGAGGAGAGAGAGAGAGAGAGATGGAAAAAAGAGAAAGAAAAAGATAGAGAGAGAGAGAAAAGGAGGAGAGAGAGAGAAAAGAGAGAGAGAGAAATAGAGTGAGGTGAAAAAAGAGGGAGAGAAAGGGAGACTGAACAGAGAGAGAAATAGAGAGAGGAAAAAAAGAGGGAGAGGGAGAGAGAAAAAAGAGAGAAAGAAAATGAAGAGAGAGAGAGAGAGAAATATATATAGAGAGAGAAACAAATTGAGAGAGAGGGCGAGAAATAGAGTGAGAGGAAAAAGAGAGAGAAAGAGAAAAAAGAGAGAAAGAGAAAAAAGAGAGAGAAATAGAGAGAGAAATAGAGAGAAAAAGAGAGAAATAGAGAGAGAGAAAAAGAGGAGGGAGAGAGAGAAAGAGAGATATAGAGAGAGAGGTAGAGAAAGAGAAAAGAGAGAGAGAGAGAGAGAGAGAGAGAGAGAGGGGGGGGGGACAGAAAGTGAAAAAAGAAAGAGAGAAATAAAGGAGAGAGAGAGAGACAGTTCTGCTCTGTGTGTGGTCTGAATACCTCCAGGCTTTTTTGGGGTGAGTGTGTGTGTGCCCTTCCTGGGCCCAGAGAGGAGGGGGGGGGGGAGAAGTGGGAGGGAGAAAGAGAGGAGCCTGCACAATAAGGGAATGTTTGCCTTTGCTTGAGTATGAATGCGGGTCAGCGAGTTGGTCTTTTATGTGGAATAAGCAAGCAAACACTGGCATGTTTTGCCCTGCCGTTAAGAGATTACAGTGTATTTTGCAAATATATCAGCTTCCCACCAAGCAACGTAATGCTTTTCACTGGCCCGTCAACCTGAGAGAATGGAGCCTTTTCTTCTTCACACGCACGCACATACACACGAGACACTTCTAAAAAGTGTGTGTGTGTGTGTGTGTGTGTGTGTGTGTGTGTGTGTGTGTGTGTGTGTGTGTGTGTGTGTGTGTGTGTGTGTCTGTGTGTGTGTGTGTGTGTGTGTGTGTGTGTGTGTGTGTGTGTGTGTGTGTGTGTGTGTGTGTGTGTGTGTGTGTGTGTGTGTGTGTGTGTGTGTGTGTGAGAGAGGAGAAAGAGGGAGAGAACAGTATACATGTTTCCGTGCCTGTGTGTGTAGCATACCAGTAACAGCAATCAACGTTTGATCAGTCTTCGTTTTAGTCTCTAAAGCCTGCAGTTTTGTAGACAATATATGTTTCATAAACAGTATGGCAGGCCGCCCTTCCATGACCAACTCAAGTAGAGTTAAGTGATTGCAAAGTTACCATCAAGTTTTTGTCTAAGTCACATACCAACTTCTCATGTGTTTCCAGTTTTAACGTCACATGCACAAGTACAGTGAAATGCCTTTCTACACAATAAAGTAACTATACTAGATAGAGGGAATACTTGAAAAGTCAGTTACAATACCATATTTACATGTGCAGGGATACTTGAGTGATAGAGTTAGGTATGTATACATGTATAGTGGTTAAGGGGACTAGGCAACAGGATTTAAGATCAACAGAGTAGCAGAAGCTTGCATGTGAATGGGTGTGCGGGAGTGTGGAGTCCGTAGAAACGTATGTGCATGTTATGTGTGAGTTAGCAGATGACGGAGTGAGTGTTTGTGTCTTGGAGTGACAGTGTGTGTAGGGCCCTGTGAGTGTGCACAGAGAGGTCAATAAAGATACAATGTCAACTCGGACGTGTAGCTATTTTGTTAGCTATTTACCAGTCGTATTGCTTGGGGATAGAAGCTGTTCAAGAGCCTGTTGATGACAGACTTGCACCTGGTACCTCTTGCCGTGTGGCAAGAGAGAAAATAGTCTAGAGGTCCTGGATGGCAGGGAGCTCGGCCCCGGTAATGTATTGGGCCGTCCGCACAACCCTCTGTAGCACCATGAGATCGAGGGGGGCGGTATTGCCATACCAAGCAGTGATGCTACCGGTCAATATACTCTCAATGGTACAGCTGTAGAACCTTTTTAGGATTTGAGGGCCCATGCCAAACTTTTTCAACCTTCTGATTTGGACACAGAGGAACTTCAAGCGGTCTACATGCTCCACTACCGCCCTACCAATGTCAGCGTGGTGGAGGTGATGTTGCCTACCCTCACCCCCTGAGGTCGGCCCGTCAGAAAGTCCAGGATCCAGTTGCAGAGGGAGGTGTTCAGTCCCAGAGTCAGTATTCCACAATATACCAGAGTACCCTTGTATACCAGATACCAGGTGTTCAGTCCCAGAGTCAGTATACCACAGTAGCACAGTATTCCGTAGTACCAAAAGTATACCAGATACAACAGTATACCATTGTACCACAGTATACCAGATACCACAGTATCTCGTAATACCACAGTATACCAGATACCACAGTATATCATAGTACCACAGTATACCAGATACCACAGAATACCATAGTGCCACAGTATACCACATACCACAGAACATCAGGTACCACAGAATACCAGATACCACAGTATACCATAGTACCACAGTATAGCAGATACCACAGTATACCAGAATACCAGACACCACAGTATACCAGATACCACAGTATACCATAGTACCACAATATAGCAGATACCACAGCATACCAGATACCACAGTATAACAAAAACCACAGTATATCATAGTACCACAGTATACCAGATACTACAGTATACCATAGTGCCACAGTATACCACATACCACAGAATATGATAGTACCACAGTATACCGGATACCACAGTATACCATAGTGCCACAGTATACCACATACCACAGAATATCCGGTACCACAGTATACCAGATACCACAGTATATCAGATACCACAGTATATCATAGTACCACAGTATACCAGAAACCACAGTATACCATAGTACCACAATATAGCAGATACCACAGCATACCAGATACCACAGTATAGCATAGTACCACAGTATACCAGATACCACAGTATACCATAGTGCCACAGTATACCACATACCACAGCATATCAGGTACCACAGTATACCAGATACCACAGTATACCATAGTACCACAGTATAGCAGATACCACAGTATACCAGATACCACAGTATACCATAGAACCACAGTATAGCAGATACCACAGTATACCAGATACCACAGTCTACCATAGTACTACACTATACCAGATACCACAGTATAGCAGATACCACAGTCTCCCATAGTACCACAGTATACCAGATACCGCAGTCTACCATAGTACCACAGCATACCAGATACCACAGTCTACCATAGTACCACAGTATACCAGATACCACAGTCTACCATAGTACTACAGTATACCAGATACCACAGTCTACAATAGTACCACAGTATACCAGATACCACAGTCTACCATAGTACCACAGTATACCAGATACCACAGTATACCAGATACCACAGTCTACCATAATACCACAGTATACCAGATATCAAAACAAATCAAATCAAATCAAATTTATTTATATAGCCCTTCGTACATCAGCTGATATCTCAAAGTGCTGTACAGAAACCCAGCCTAAAACCCCAAACAGCAAGCAATGCATGTGTAGAAGCACGGTGGCTAGGAAAAACTCCCTAGAAAGGCCAAAACCTAGGAAGAAACCTAGAGAGGAACCAGGCTATGTGGGGTGGCCAGTCCTCTTCTGGCTGTGCCGGGTGGAGATTATAACAGAACATGGCCAAGATGTTCAAATGTTCATAAATGACCAGCATGGTCGAATAATAATAAGCCAGAACAGTTGAAACTGGAGCAGCAGCACGGCCAGGTGGACTGGGGACAGCAAGGAGTCATCATGTCAGGTAGTCCTGGGGCAAGGTCCTAGTGCTCAGGTCCTCCGAGAGAGAGAAAGAAAGAGAGAAGGAGAGAATTAGAGAACGCACACTTAGATTCACACAGGTCACCGAATAGGACAGGAAAAGTACTCCAGATATAACAAACTGACCCTAGCCCCCCGACACAAACTACTGCAGCATAAATACTGGAGGCTGAGACAGGAGGGGTCAGATACCACAGTCGACCATAGTACCACAGTATGTATACCAGATACCACAGTCGACCATAGTACCACAGTATACCAGATACCACAGTATACCATAGTGCCACAGTATACCACATACCACAGAATATCAGGTACCACAGTATACCAGATACCACAGTATACCATAGTACCAAAGTATAGCAGATACCACAGTATATCAGATACCACAGTATACCATAGAACCACAGTATAGCAGATACCACAGTAAAGCAGATACCACAGTCTACCATAGTACCACAGTATACCAGATACCGCAGTCTACCATAGTACCACAGTATACCAGATACCACAGTCGACCATAGTACCACAGTATACCAGATACCACAGTGTACCATAGTGCCACAGTATACCACATACCACAGAATATCAGGTACCACAGTATACCAGATACCACAGTATACCATAGTACCACAGTATACCAGATACCGCAGTCTACCATAGTACCACAGTATACCAGATACCAAAGTCTACCATAGTACTACAGTATACCAGATACCACGGTCTACCATAGTACCACAGTATACCAGATACCACAGTCTACCATAGTACCACAGTATACCAGATACCACAGTCTACCATAATACCACAGTATACCAGATACCAGAGTCGACCATAGTACCACAGTATACCAGATACCACAGTTGACCATAGTACCACAGTATACCAGATACCACAGTCTTCCATAGTACCACAGTATACCAGATACCACAGTCGACCATAGTACCACAGTATACCAGATACCACAGTCAACCATAGTACCACAGTATACCAGATACCACAGTCTACCAGATACCACAGTATACCAGATACCACAGTATACCATAGTACCACAGTATACCAGATACCACAGTCGACCATAGTACCACAGTATACCATATACCACAGTCTACCATAGTACCACAGTATACCAGATACCACAGTCGACCATAGTACCACAGTATACCAAATACCACAGTCAACCATAGTACCACAGTACACCAGATACCACAATCTACCATAGTACCACAGTATACCAGATACCACAGTCTACCATAGTACCAAAGTATACCTGATAACACAGTATACCAGATACCACAGTATACCAGATACCACAGTACACCAGATACCACAGTCTACCATAGTACCACAGTATACCAGATACCACAGTATACCAGATACCACAGTCTACCATAGTACCACAGTATACCAGACACCACAGTATACCAGATACCACAGTATACTAGATACCACAGTATACCATAGTACCACAGTATACCAGATACCACAGTCTACCATAGTACCAGAGTACACCAGATACCACAGTCGACCATAGTACAGCAGTATACCAGATACCACAGTATACCAGATACCACAGTCTCCCATAATACCACAGTATACCAGATACCACAGTCGACCATAGTACCACAGTATACCAGATACCACAGTCGACCATAGTACCACAGTATACCAGATACCACAGTCGACCATAGTACCACAGTATACCAGATACCACAGTCTACCATAGTACCCCAGTATACCAGATACCACAGTCGACCATAGTACCACAGTATCCCAGATACCACAGTCGACCATAGTACCACAGTCTACCATAGTACCACAGTACACCAGATACCACAGTCTACCATAGTACCACAGTATACCAGATACCACAGTCTACCATAGTACCACAGTATACCAGATACCACAGTCGACCATAGTACCACAGTATCCCAGATACCACAGTATACCAGATACCACAGTCTACCATAGTACCACAGTACACCAGATACCACAGTCTACCATAGTACCACAGTATACCAGATACCACAGTCTACCATAGTACCACAGTATACCAGATACCACAGTTTTACAGATACCACAGTATACCAGATACCACAGTCGACCATAGTACCACAGTATACCAGATACCACAGTCTACCATAGTACCACAGTATACCAGATACCACAGTTTTACAGATACCACAGTATATCAGATACCACAGTCTACCATAGTACCACAGTGTACCAGACACCACAGTCTACCATAGTACCACAGTATACCAGATACCACAGTCGACCATAGTACCACAGTATACCAGATACCACAGTCGACCATAGTACCACAGTATACCAGATACCACAGTATACCATAGTACCACAGTATACCAGATACCACAGTCTTCCATAGTACCACAGTATACCAGATACCACAGTCGACCATAGTACCACAGTATACCAGATACCACAGTCGACCATAGTACCACAGTCTACCATAGTACCACAGTACACCAGATACCACAGTCTACCATAGTACCACAGTATACCAGATACCACAGTCTACCAGATACCACAGTATACCAGATACCACAGTATACCATAGTACCACAGTATACCAGATACCACAGTCGACCATAGTACCACAGTATACCATATACCACAGTCTACCATAGTACCACAGTATACCAGATACCACAGTCTACCATAGTACCACAGTATACCAGATACCACAGTCGACCATAGTACCACAGCATACCAGATACCACAGTCGACCATAGTACCACAGTCTACCATAGTACCACAGTATACCAGATACCACAGTCTACCATAGTACCACAGTATAACAGATACCACAGTCGACCATAGTACCACAGTATACCAAATACCACAGTCGACCATAGTACCACAGTCTACCATAGTACCACAGTACACCAGATACCACAATCTACCATAGTACCACAGTATACCAGATACCACAGTCTACCATAGTACCAAAGTATACCTGATAACACAGTATACCAGATACCACAGTACACCAGATACCACAGTCTACCATAGTACCACAGTATACCAGATACCACAGTATACCAGATACCACAGTCTACCATAGTACCACAGTATACCAGACACCACAGTATACCAGATACCACAGTATACTAGATACCACAGAATACCATAGTACCACAGTATACCAGATACCACAGTCGACCATAGTACAGCAGTATACCAGATACCACAGTATACCAGATACCACAGTCTCCCATAATACCACAGTATACCAGATACCACAGTCAACCATAGTACCACAGTATACCAGATACCACAGTCGACCATAGTACCACAGTATACCAGATACCACAGTCGACCATAGTACCACAGTATACCAGATACAACAGTCTACCATAGTACCCCAGTATACCAGATACCACAGTCGACCATAGTACCACAGTATACCAGATACCACAGTCAACCATAGTACCACAGTATACCAGATACCACAGTATACCAGATACCACAGTTGACCATAGTACCACTGTATACCAGATACCACAGTCGACCATAGTACCACAGTATACCATATACCACAGTCTACCATAGTACCACAGTATACCAGATACCACAGTCGACCATAGTACCACAGTCTACCATAGTACCACAGTATACCAGATACCCCAGTCTACCATAGTACCACAGTATACCAGATACCACAGTATACCAGATACCACAGTCTACCATAGTACCACAGTATACCAGATACCCCAGTCTACCATAGTACCACAGTATACCAGATACCACAGTCGACCATAGTACCACAGTATACCAGATACCACAGTCGACCATAGTACCACAGTACACCAGATACCACAATCTACCATACATACTCATCTCATTTGTACATACTGTACAGTATACCAGATACCACAGTGTACTACCATAGTTTCGCTACCACAGTATACCAGATACCACAGTCTACCATAGTACCACAGTACACCAGATACCACAGTCTACCATAGTACCACAGTATACCAGATACCACAGTCTACCATAGTACCACAGTATACCAGATACCACAGTATGCTATAGTACCACAGTATACCAGATACTACAGTATACCAGATACCTGAGTCTACCATAGTACCACAGTATACCAGATACCACAGTCTACCATAGTACCACAGTATACCAGATACCACAGTCTACCATAGTATCACAGTATACAAGATACCACAGTCGACCATAGTACCACAGTATACCAGATACCACAGTCTACCATAGTACCACAGTATACCAGATACCACAGTATGCTATAGTACCACAGTCTACCAGATACCACAGTATACCAGATACCACAGTATACCAGATACTACAGTATACCAGATACCTGAGTCTACCATAGTACCACAGTATACCAGATACCACAGTCTACCATAGTACCACAGTATACCAGATACCACAGTCTACCATAGTACCACAGTATACCAGATACCACAGTATACCAGATACCACAGTATACCAGATACCACAGTCTACCATAGTACCACAGTATACCATAGTACCACAGTCTACCATAGTACCACAGTATACCAGATACCACAGTACACCAAAGCCTTTAGCAGATGTTCAGGTTTTGCACCAAATGTTCCAGACAGTCACATCTTAATAAGAATGCAGATTAGACTGTCACTGAATATTTGGTGGCAATGTAGTTTGCATATCTGTGTATAGTGTATAGAGTGGATATGGTTGTAGTATGTTGCAGATTACTGTCATAATGCACTCAACAGGGACAGCCGTTAGACAGAATGGCCTCTGTGTGTGGACTGTGGAGGAAACTGTGCAGCCCGGCTTCTGCCTGGGCCTGTGTTTGCACAAGCTCCCCGTTAGTGACTATTCTCCAGCACAGCTATTTTTCTTCACTGTTGTAACACACAGACACATGTTCTCACGTGCACGCATGCACACACACACACACACACACACACACACACACACACATCAAACACGCAAAACCTTCAGCAGACCCCTGAAAATGACTCATGCTCATTTAAAATTAACACTCGCTGGGGGCTCAGAGACATTATCTGGCCATTGAGTGAGAGTGTGTGTGTGTGTATCATTGTGTGTATCAGTGTGTAGATGTTGGCTGGGTCTCGCTCTCTGTGACCAAAAGGCCAAGGGACTGAGTCTGGTCCGTTCTGAACAGAGGTTATACATGAATTCACAGTGGTATACCCTACGCACAGTGAACCTGCCTTCTTGTTAAAAAAAATAGTGATTAGGGTTAAGAAATGTGATTGGGGTTAATCAGTCATCTGTCTGAGAGCAGGACTGGAGTCTTTCCCACTCTAGACCAGAGAATCAGACCACACCAGGCAAACTAAGACCAACAAACTGCTATTTGACTACTTTTAGTATGTTAACTTAGGCTACTGTTTGATTGAGATTAGTCAAAGCATCACCGAACAAGTGCATTTTTGCTGTTTCAAATCTATTTGCCTGTGAGTCACAAGTGGTATACTCTACATGTGCTGTACAAGTCCACACAGTATTGTGGTGCAGTTTCCATGTCCTAACCCATTATGGGACATGTCAGGCCTGGCACCTTCGAACAACTCAAAGTCTGTCCTACCTCTACTGCTAACCTCATACAACCATCCGGAAGTCTTGCAAGCCGACATTCTGTTTCGCTAAATGGATTCAGCAGCGGTAATCAGTCTGGTGATTACGAGGCTACACCTCTACACCTAAAAAAACGTGGCTACATCCACACATCTTAAATCTAAATCCAAACTTCCAATCATATGATTTGAAATGAGGTCGGGATGATGGCATCTGCTGAGTGAATGCATGAAGGCACAAAGTGTTTACTTAGCTAAGATTTATTCCTCGGAAACACAGCATGTGTTCTGTCCGTCACCGCCTTCCGCCCCATAAGACCCAAGCTCTTAGCAGGATGTCCTGTCTGACAGATAGAAATAATTAGTTTCATTACTCTCACACATACACACACACGCACAGGCACACATGCGCACACAAACACACATGTGCATGCGGACACACACACACAAACACACATGTGCATGCGGACACACACACACACACACACACACACACACACACACACACACACACACACACACACACACACACACACACACACACACACACACACACACACACACACACACACACACACACACACACACACACACACACACACAGTCACCATTCATCTTGCCTTATCCACTCCACTCTGCCCTTCAGACAGACAAAGGAGGCGTTCTATACTGTAGCTCTGCAGGTGTTGCTGCTGTTTATTTCTCAATCATAATCCAATCCCGTGTTTAATAAATGGTGGGTCGGGAGTGGAATGCGCTGGTCGGTCATGTCATGAGGAGAGGAGGTCCAGAGGTGAGAGGGGTAGTACAGAGAGTGGGCATGGAGGGGGGGGGGGGGGGGGGGGGGGGGGGGTGCAGAGGTGACATGTGACATGGGAGTTTAAAGGGGGTCATCTGTGTTGGGGGCTGTGTCTCTGTGTCCAGACTGGACTGGGCTGCTGAATAGCTCCAGGGCCCCATCTGATCTGTCACCAGATGAAAGGTGTTGAGTACACACAGTAACTGGTCAGGAGCTGAGTGGACGACATTGTTCTAGGCACTATTAGTAGGTGCTGTTCAGATCCGTTCCGCTGTAGACAACCTTTTGGCAAAATTCACAGGTTTTCCAGAATTTCCCGGTTGGAGGATTCCCAGATTTCCTGCTGATTCCATCCTGATTCCAGAAATTATCCAAGCAGGATTTCCGGAAAACAAGGGCATTTTGGGAAAGATACTGAAATTTTGCAACCCTAACTTAAACTATTTGCTATCAGAAACAGTATTTGTTTTTAGCTCACAACTGACTATTTACACATCTTCCAGTCAGATTCAGATGAAAGGAATTGCATTTGCATGGTGAGTCTGAGCTGAATTTCAGGCATCTGGGCTCATATTCCTGTTACATGGACCACATATCTTAAAGAGAGTTTATATAGAGTGGTGAGGTTTTCACCCAAGGTGCATTCCCATCTAGACGCTCAGCCCAGCCCAGCCCAGCCCAGCTCAGCCCAGCCCAGCTCAGCTCAGCCAGAGAGGAGACATACAGGTGTATGTAGGAGGCAGTAGCATGTGTGCGGTCAGATCCCACGTTTACACACCAGTCTATAAGTAGGGACCCTTACCGGAACTATCCACAGTCCAATAATGTTTATGATAATCTTTTAAATATAATGATGGGTTGGATTGTCTCCATGAATTAAGGCATTTCCCATAAAACACAGAGAAGGAGCATTTCCCTGAAGGAATTTTTGGGCTTTTGGGCTCCCCGTCGGACGGTTAGTGCATGTCTCTGCGGCATTTAACTATGCCCTGTATATGTGTGACATTTTACTGTCTCCAAACCACAGGCCGGAAACCCTTCTGACAATCTTTCCTTTATCATCTCTTACTGTAAAAGTCACAGTGCAGCAGCACGGTTTATCACAAATGGCATAAAATACAGTGCCAGTCAAAAGTTTGGACACACCTACTCATTCAAGGGTTTTTATTTATTTTTAATATTTTCTACATTGTAGAATAATAGTGAAGACATCAAAATTCTGAAATTACACATATGGGAATCATGTAGGAACCCAAAAAGTGTTGAAACAAATTCAAATATATTTTCTATTTTAGAATCTTCAAAGTAGCCACACTTTGCATGATGACAATTTTGAACAATCTTAGCATTCTCTCAACCAGCTTCACCTGGAATGCTTTTCCAACAGTCTGGAAGGAGTTCCCACATATGCTGAGCACTTGTTGGCTGCTTTTCCTTCACTCTGCTGTCCAACTCATCCCAAACCATCTCAATTGTGTTGAGGTCAGGTGATTGTGGAGGTCATCTGATGCATCACTCCATCACTTTCCTTCTTGGTTAAATAGCCCTCATACAGCCCGGAGGTGTGTTGGGTCATTGTCCTGTTGAAAAACAAATGATAGTCTAATTAAGTGCAAACCAGATGGGACGGCGTATCGCTGCAGAATTCTGTGGTAGCCATGTTGGTTAAGTGTGTCTTGAATTCTAAACAAATCACAAACAGTGTCACCAGCAAAGCACCCCACACACCAACACACCTCTTCCTGCTTCACGGTGGGAACCACACATGTGGAGATCATCCATTCACATACTCTGCGTCTCACAAAGACGCTGCATTTGGAACAAAAAATCGTCAATTTGGACTCATCAGACCAAAGGACAGATTTTTCTACCGGTCTAATGTCCATTGCTCGTGTTTCTTGGCCCAAGCAAGTCTCTTATTATTATTGGTGTCCTTTAGTAGTGGTTTCTTTGCAGCAATTCAACCATGAAGGTCTGATTCACGCAGTCTCCTCTGAACGGTTGATGTTGAGATGTATCTGTTACTTGAACTCTGTGAAGCATTTATTTGGGCTGCAATTCCTGAGGCTGGTATCTCTAATGAACGTATCCTCTGCAGCAGACGCAACTCCTGGTCGTCCTTTCTTGTGGCGGTCCTCATGAGAGCCAGTTTCATCATAGTGCGTGATGGAGTGTGCAAAGCTTTCATCAATCAATCAAATGTATTTCTAAAGCGCTTTTTACATCTGCCGATGTCACAAAGTGCTATACAGAAACCCAGCATAAAACCCCAAACAGCAAGCAGTGCAGATGTAGAGGCACGGTGGCTAGGAAAAAACATCGTCAAGGCAAAGGGTGGCTACTTTGAATATATTTGAATATAATATATTAGACTGTTTTGGTTACTACATGATTCCAACTGCTTGTGTGTAAGCTATATGAGATGTTCTCCAGTGCACTGTAGACCTGTTTTGGACAATACCAATGTTTTACATACAATCAACTCGGACTTTCTCCTCTCCATTCTACAAGACAATTGTCTACAAACAATAGCCTGCTGGCTTTCCAATCAGAGATAGAGAGAGTCTAAAATATGAGGCAGAGCACGCCCAGACGTGGTTCTCTAGATGCTAATTATGTTTGTCTTGTTTTTCAAATACAGCACTGTACAGACTCCTCGTTTTCAAGTTGTTTTTCCTCCTCAAATCTACAGTTGAAGTCAGAAGTTTTACATACACCTTAGCCAAATGCATTTAAACTCAGTTTTTCACAATTCCTGACATTTAATCCAAGTAAAAATTCCCTGTCTTAGGTCAGTTAGGATCACCACTTTATTTTAAGAATGTGAAATGTTACATTAATAGTAGAGAGAATGATTTATTTCAGCATTTATTTATTTCATCACATACCCAGTGGGTCAGAAGTTTACATACAGTGCCTTGCGAAAGTATTCGGCCCCCTTGAACTTTGCGACCTTTTGCCACATTTCAGGCTTCAAACATGAAGATATAAAACTGTATTTTTTTGTGAAGAATCAACAACAAGTGGGACACAATCATGAAGTGGAACGACATTTATTGGATATTTCAAACTTTTTTAACAAATCAAAAACTGAAAAATTGGGCGTGCAAAATTATTCAGCCCCTTTACTTTCAGTGCAGCAAAATCTCTCCAGAAGTTCAGTGAGGATCTCTGAATGATCCAATGTTGACCTAAATGACTAATGATGATAAATACAATCCACCTGTGTGTAATCAAGTCTCCGTATAAATGCACCTGCACTGTGATAGTCTCAGAGGTCCGTTAAAAGCGCAGAGAGCATCAAGAAGAACAAGGAACACACCAGGCAGGTCCGAGATACTGTTGTGAAGAAGTTTAAAGCCGGATTTGGATACAAAAAGATTTCCCAAGCTTTAAACATCCCAAGGAGCACTGTGCAAGCGATAATATTGAAATGGAAGGAGTATCAGACCACTGCAAATCTACCAAGACCTGGCCGTCCCTCTAAACTTTCAGCTCATACAAGGAGAAGACTGATCAGAGATGCAGCCAAGAGGCCCATGATCACTCTGGATGAACTGCAGAGATCTACAGCTGAGGTGGGAGACTCTGTCCATAGGACAACAATCAGTCGTATATTGCACAAATCTGGCCTTTATTGAAGAGTGGCAAGAAGAAAGCCATTTCTTAAAGATATCCATAAAAAGTGTTGTTTAAAGTTTGCCACAAGCTACCTGGGAGACACACCAAACATGTGGAAGAAGGTGCTCTGGTCAGATGAAACCAAAATGGAACTTTTTGGCAACAATGCAAAACATTATGTTTGGCGTAAAAGCAACACAGCTGAACACACCATCCCCACTGTCAAACATGGTGGTGGCAGCATCATGGTTTGGGCCTGCTTTTCTTCAGCAGGGACAGGGAAGATGGTTAAAATTGATGGGAAGATGGATGGAGCCAAATACAGGACCATTCTGGAAGAAAACCTGATGGAGTCTGCAAAAGACCTGAGACTGGGACGGAGATTTGTCTTCCAACAAGACAATGATCCAAAACATAGAGCAAAATCTACAATGGAATGGTTAAAAAATAAACATATCCAGGTGTTAGAATGGCCAAGTCAAAGTCCAGACCTGAATCCAATCGAGAATCTGTGGAAAGAACTGAAAACTGCTGTTCACAAACGCTCTCCATCCAACCTCACTGAGCTCGAGCTGTTTTGCAAGGAGGAATGGGAAAAAATTGGGCCTTGAAATACATCCACAGGTACACCTCCAATTGACTCAAATGATGTCAATTAGCCTATCAGAAGCTTCTAAAGCCATTACATAATTTTCTGGAGTTTTCAAAGCTGTTTAAAGGCACAGTCAACTTAGTGTATGTAAACTTCTGACCCACTGGAATTGTGATACAGTGAAATAAGCTGTCTGTAAATGATTGTTGGAAAAATGACTTGTGTCATGCACAAAGTACATGTCCTAACCGATTTGCCAAAACTATAGTTTGTTAACAAGAATTTTGTGGAGTGGTTGTAAAATAAGTTTTAATGTCACCAACCTAAGTGTATGTAAACTTCCGACTTCAACTGTACATACTACCTCAATTTCCTCGACTAACCGGTGCCCCCTTAGTCCAGGTAGCCAATGTATCTGCATTGTGTCCCGCCACCCACCACCCGCCAACCCCTCTTTTACGCTACTGCTTCTCTCTGTTTGCCATATATGCATAGTCACTTTAACCATACCTACACGTACATACTACCTCAATCTGCCCGACTAACCGGTGCATGTATATAGCCTCGCTACTGTATAAAGCCTCGCTACTGTATATAGCCTCGCTACTGTTATTTTTTTACTGTATTTTTTACTGTTGTTTTTATTTCTTTACTTATCTATTGTTCACCTAATACCTTTTTTTACTTAAATTGCACTGTTGGTTAAAGCCTGTTAGTAAGCATTTCACTGTAAGGGGTTACACCTGTTGTATTCAGCGCACGTGACAAATAAACTTTGATTTGATTTGACCCAACACACTTCCAGGCTGTGCAAGGGCCGTCCCCTGACCTCAACCCTATTGAGATGGTTTGAGTTTGCGCCAACAAGTGCTCAGAATATGTGGAAACTCTTTCAAAACTGTCAAGCTGGTTGAGAGAATGCCAAGAGTGTGCAAATCTGTCATCAAGTCAAAGGGTGTCTAATTTGAATCATCTCAAATATAGAATACATGTTGATGTGTTGAACACTTCTTTTTGTTTACTACATGATTCCATATGTTTTATTTCATAGTTTTGATGTCTTCACTATTATTCTACAATTGTAGAAAATAGTCCAAATAAAGAAAAACCTTTGAATGAGTAGGTGTGTCTACACTTTTGACTGGTACTGTATACATTTTGGAAAAAATATGTGTGTGGCTACTGCTTGGCTGAACTGCTTTCTATGGGAAAAGATTGCTTCCGTACCCGGATTCCGTGATTTTCGTTGAGAACGTCACTTTCTCGTGTGGACCTATACTTCCCAGGTTCAGATGGGTTGTAGCAGTGAATCCATCTCCTTTGTGTCATGATTTGATATCTAGTCATAGGATGCGGTGGGGCCTGGCAAAGCAGAGTCACTTCTTTTTATGGGATGGCAAGTTCTATTCACTCATTATTTGACTGTAACCATGTCATACATATTTACATCATCTGGTATGATGAGAGATGGGACACTCAACTGGCACTCAGAGAGAGAGAAAAAGAGAGGGAGAAGAAAGAGAGAGAATATATATGAGAGAGAGAGTGAAGAAAGAGAATATATATTTATAGGGAAAGAGAGAGGGAGAAGAAAGAGAGAGAATATATATGAGAGAGAGAGTGAAGAAAGAGAATATATATTTATAGGGAAAGAGAGAGGGAGAAGAAAGAGAGAGAATATATATGAGAGAGAGAGTGAAGAAAGAGAATATATATTTATAGGGAAAGAGAGAGGGAATACTAAATACTGTTCAAGTTAGAATCAAAATTCAGGGAGAACATTTAGCTAGCTTTGACTATCGCCATGGTATACAATCAGATTTTGCACAATCACTTACACAAACACATACATACACACACACACACACACACTCCAAATATCAGACACATGGTTTCTGCTTTTCCCTTTCTAGCTGTAGATGTTAAGCTTGGTCCAAAATGAAGGTTGATGGGGTGGGCAAAAACCTCATTTGTGCAAAAATCCTTCATTTCAGCAACTCTATTTACGTCATCCACATTTCAGTGGCTCTGTGTTTATCCCTGAATTCCCTCTCATCACAATATGTTTTATAACATTCAGTACGTAATGCAGCAGTCCCGTACACGGCACCCAGCTCGAGCTGGAATAGTCTGTGAATACATCCCCAAAAGATGAATGTATCTCTTAAAGCATCTGGAAGGAATACATTGGGTAATGATGAGTTGAGCTTGTCCACAATGATGAAGTCATTTGGAAAAACACACATTGCCTAAAGCATTGATTCACAAAAACAGAAAATGGGGGATGGGGGTAACATTGTAGTTGGCAAATGTCTTCAATCTTCTACCAAGAACTTGCAGTTGGAGAGAGCAGAGCAGGATTTAGTTTGTTGTGTTAGATGTTTTCTGGTTGACACTTCACACTGCATACGTCCCTGAGACTGGCTGGCTGACTTGGTGGTGTCACGACTTCCGCCGAAGTTGGTCCCTCTCCTTGTTCGGGTGGTGTTCGGCGGTCGACGTCACCGATCTTCTAGCCATCGCTGATCCATTTTTTGATTTTCCATTGGTTTTGTCTTGTCCTCCATCACACCTGGTTTCAACCCCATCAGTTACATGTTGTGTATTTAACCCTCTGTTTCCCCTCATGTCGTTGTCGGTGGTTGCTGTATGTTTTTGCAAGTCATGTTCTGAATGTGCAACGGGTTTTGTACCCTTTTATATTATTTTTGTATGTATTGGTTTTCTGAGTTCACTCTCCTGCGCCTGACTTCCCTGCCACCAGCATGCACCCATTGCAGGTGGCTCGTTCGTGTTTTTTGTCATGAATCTTGTTCTGGAGGCAGCTCTGCCGAGTGGTCACTAGCTGACACAGCCACAAAGTCATAAAATCTGATGTTAAACCTGACCCTAACCATAACCACACTGCTAACCCTAAATCCACCCCATGGCTAAAATGTGTAAAATTGCAGAAAACTAACTTTAAAACTTAGATGTTTTGCCATGAGAAGGGGGGCCCACAACCAAATCTTGCTTAGGGCCCCCAAAAGGTTAGGGACGGCCCTGCCGATAAAGGTTGGTATATGCTAGATTTGCTCCATACACCACCAACTGGATGTGTAATCAGAACACTTCACCAACTCACCCTCACAGTGCCGCCTTTGAATGCAACCCTTACGTTTGTCACCATTGCCATGTTTTTGAGTGAACACCTCCCTAAAAAGCCTGGCTTGATTCAGATAATCTGTCAACTGCATATTTGTGTATACACAACAGTCCCTGGCAGTTGACTCTGAGTCAAAGCAATAATTAAGATGCAGCCAATAAATGCTCCAATATTACACCCAGCTGTGTTTATGTTAAACTTTTCAGCCTGAAAAAAAACATATCTTATTTTTCTTTCACCTCTCTCTCTCCCTCTGTCATTCACCATCTCTCTCTCCCTCTGTCATTCACCCTCTCTCTCTCCCTCTGTCATTCACCCTCTCTCTCTCCCTCTGTCATTAACCCTCTCTCTCCCTCTGTCATTCACCCTCTCTCTCCCTCTGTCATTAACCCTCTCTCCCCCTCTGTCATTAACCCTCTCTCTCCCTCTGTCATTCACCCTCTCTCTCCCCCTCTGTCATTCACCCTCTCTCTCCCCCTCTGTCATTCACCTTCTCTCTCCCCATCTATCATTCACCCTCTCTCTCTCCCTCTATCATTCACCCTCTCTCTCCCCATCTGTTATTCACACTCTCTCTCCCTCTGTCATTCACCCTCTCTCTCCCTCTATCATTCACCCTCTCTCTCCCCCTCTATCATTCACCCTCTCTCTCTCCCTCTGTCATTCACCCTCACGCCCTCCCTCTGTCATTCACCCTCTCTCTCCCCCTCTGTCATTCACCCTCTCTTTCTCCCTCTATCATTCACCCTCTCTCTCCCCCTCTATCATTCACCCTCTCTCTCCCTCTATCATTCACCCTCTCTCTCCCCATCTGTTATTCACACTCTCTCTCCCTCTGTCATTCACCCTCTCTCTCTCCCTCTATCATTCACCCTCTCTCTCCCTCTATCATTCACCCTCTCTCTCTCCCTCTGTCATTCACCCTCTCTCTCCCCCTCTATCATTCACCCTCTCTCCCCCTCTATCATTCACCCTCTCTCTCTCCCTCTGTCATTCACCCTCTCTCGCCCCCTCTCTCTCCACTCTGTCATTCACCCTCACGCCCTCCCTCTGTCATTCACCCTCTCTCTCTCCCTCTATCATTCACCCTCTCTCTCCCCCATTCTATCATTCACCCTCTCTCTCTCCCCTGTCTGTCATTCACCCTCTCTCTCCCCCTCTGTCATTCACCCTCTCTTTCTCCCTCTATCATTCACCCTCTCTCTCCCCCTCTATCATTCACCCTCTCTCTCCCTCTATCATTCACCCTCTCTCTCCCCATCTTTCATTCACCCTCTCTCTCTCCCTCTATCATTCACCCTCTCTCTCCCTCTATCATTCACCCTCTCTCTCTCCCTCTGTCATTCACCCTCTCTCTCCCCCTCTATCATTCACCCTCTCTCCCCCTCTGTCATTCACCCTCTCTCTCTCCCTCTGTCATTCACCCTCTCTCTCCCCCTCTATCTCCCTCTATCATTCACCCTCTCTCTCTCCCTCTCTCATTCACCCTCTCTCTCCCCCTCTATCATTCACCCTCTCTCTCCCTCTGTCATTCACCCTCTCTCTCCCTCTATCATTCACCCTCTCTCCCTCCCTCTATCATTCACCCTCTCTCCCTCCTTCTATCATTCACCCTCTCCCTCCCTCTATCATTCACCCTCTCCCTCCCTCTATCATTCACCCTCTCTCTCCCTCTATCATTCACCCTCTCTCTCCCCCTCTGTCATTCACCCTCTCTCTCTCCCTCTGTCATTCACCCTCTCTCTCCCTCTATCATTCACCCTCTCTCTCTCCCTCTGTCATTCACCCTCTCTCTCTCTCTGTCATTCACCCTCTCTCTCCCCTTCTGTCATTCACCCTCTCTCTCCCCCTCTGTCATTCACCCTCTCTCTCCCCTTCTGTCATTCACCCTCTCTCTCCCCCTCTGTCATTCACCCTCTCTCTCCCCCTGTCATTCACCCTCTCTCTCTCCCTCTGTCATTCACCCTCTCTCTCCCCCTCTGTCATTCACCCTCTCTCTCCCCCTCTGTCATTCACCCTCTCTCTCCCCCTCTGTCATTCACCCTCTCTCTCCCCCTCTGTCATTCACCCTCTCTCTCCCCCTCTGTCATTCACCCTCTCTCTCCCCTTCTGTCATTCACCCTCTCTCTCCCCCTCTGTCATTCACCCTCTCTCTTCCCCCTCTGTCATTCACCCTCTCTCTCCCCCTCTGTCATTCACCCTCTCTCCCCCCCTCTGTCATTCACCCTCTCTCTTCCCCTCTGTCATTCACCCTCTCTCTTCCCCTCTGTCATTCACCCTCTCTCTTCCCCTCTGTCATTCACCCTCTCTCTCCCCCTCTGTCATTCACCCTCTCTCTTCCCCTCTGTCATTCACCCTCTCTTCCGCTCAACCTCAACCTCACCCTCCCCCTTCTCTCTGAGAAACAGTGGGGCCCTGTTGAGTTGGGTGTTTGAGTTGAGGTTTCAGACGATTAGTATTCACAAGAACAATCTGTCATGAGATGGTATTTTTTTGACCAGAATGTGCCAATTTCAACCAATGGTCATGAATTAGCGAGGAGCTCTATAAATGCCTGTAATGAGTGCATTGGGAATGTGTTGTAGCTTGGTGGCCGAGGAGCACATCAGGACATCTCTCTGCTCATGCTCATATTACAACTGTAACACCCTCATTCATTATCATAACTTCAAACTTCCAAATGTAAACATTTTAGAGTTATATACTGTTTGCCTGGGTGCACATACACATGTATGCATTAAATTGCATCCACACACACACGCGCATGCACACACACACACACACACACACACACACACACACACACACACACACACACACACACACACACACACACACACACACAGAGTGATTGGAATATGTAAGGTACAAGTTTTACAATAAGCCTTCCCCAGCTGTTCTGATGCACAACCGAACCATGCATTCCCTTGGTATCTCTGGAGAGGTACTAGATTGAGCTGTGTTTTGGCTAATTGGCCACTTTAGCTTGCATGACTTCATGGTGTTGTGGGGGAAACAAGCAGAAGATAACAGTGAGGGAGCATTGATGAAGACTCAGTCAACAGAGCTGATAAAAACATGGCAGCTTAGCTGAGGGCTATGTCAACACAGGCCACAGTCACATTGGTTTAGCTTCGACATCGGGATATGGTTCATTTAGCCCTTGATCTATTTCTCTCTGTGTCAAAGTGTATTGAGTAGAGGTCTTGGCACGTGTCGGTACTGCGTGTGAGAATGACTCTTCACAACTGCCAAGTTGCTCCTCCTGAGACACACAAAGCAATCCAGCGTCCCTCGCAGCTGTGCAAATGGACGTTTCCAGGCAGCTGATCCGAAAACGCCGCGTTTCTGCGACAACCGATGTAAACAAAAACAGAACTGATATGAACCAAACTCACAAGATGTCTTTCTGTCCTTCTGTGTAACAGTGCTGCTCTCCTCACACGGATGTAGACTACAATGCGGTATATGAACCAGCGGAGAAGAGCCAAGACCTGTGTGTCCACATCCAGGGGAGACGTGATTCAGTGGGTGTCTTCTTCTCATATACCCATTCCTCTATAGATGGATGTTCCGATTTGAGAGTTGGCATCGTGTGTTTTTAGGGACACCATGGACATCCCCCAAAAAAACAGATATGTGATGCTTTAATTGGTCCTGTTTTGCCATCAGGAACACCTCCGAATGGTTCTGGTATTATGAACACGGCTTAACACCGTTTCCTCACAATAGAAGCATTAGTCAGGAATTGTAAACTGTTACACATGGCATGGGACGGTCACGAATACCCCGCTAACAATGTCTTTGTTTGGATGGTTTGCGTTTTATGACGAGCATCAACCTGTGAAATAGGTACACTAGAAATGGCTAATACGTCTGTGGTATATATTTATCATGGCTGCTGAAGAATAGAAAACTCATGTATAAATCAGGCATAATTCAACTTGTTTAACATGGTTTTTCATGATTGCTGAAGCTCCAGGTTTATGGGGTTGAATTCCATTCATGAAGGTAACAGTTCCCGCCATTGTTAAGAGTCTTCCGAGAAGGAGGTCTCAGTGAACAAAGGCCTGGACAGCTTATGAGATTCCGGTTGTGTTTCTCATGTGTTCTTTCAATTCTTTATGTGTCATCTTTTCCAAAGGGCCTCACAGTAAGACTTACACCATTCAAACTGCATGGGGTCTCTCCTAGCTCCGACATGTCCCCCCGTTAAGACCAATGGGCTCTCCCCCTCTTTACTTTAGTGAACTTGGAGAAAAATGAATCTGTTGCCCTGCCTCTCTTGACGGAGCCATAGGTTTGATATTGGATTGTTTTGCTTGTTTGTTGAGAGCCGTGTGTATACATTCAGAGAAGCACACGTTTCCTGTTCAGGTTGGGCGCTGAACTCACCTCCGAAAATGACAGCTTTGCAGGCCAGCTCCTAGAAACAGACCACAGCCTTGTCTAAATATTTCCCAGCTCCAACATGGTCTACTCCAAACCTAGGACTGCTGAGGAGAGCTAATAAGAATAATCTTGGTGGGAGGAAATGTTGGAACATAACAAACCAAATTACAGTTAACAAAAATGAACGCTTAATCCAGTATAACTGAGTGTATAGCTAAACTACCATGTTTATTATACAAGTGACAAAATTAACTAATTCTACAACACTACGGCAGAGCCATGTCTTAAGTGTAAATCTAACAATGACTCAATAATCCATGCCTTCTGGGAATGCTATAAAGACACAAAGTTAGGAAAGTTAGAAAGTTGGCTCTCAGAAATATTCCAACGTAAATGTACTTTTAATCTGTCTGTCTGCGTAGTTAAAGACATGGCATATGAGGGCGCAGTGAGATACCCGGTAGTTTGGGCAATACTTTTCTCGTCAATCATCTTGACAAAAACGTACACTTAAAAACAGGAAATCAAGCAACGAATCCTCCATTGTTCACACAATGGAAAGGCCAAATGCTTTATTACCTAGATGTTGAAAGTGTGTGGGCGGCGGAGAGAAACAAAATGGTGCAGTTTGAGGCCAAGTGGTGGAGAGTGATGCGGGCGCTGGAGACGGGGGTGTGAGCAGGTGGGTTTTGGGCAGGTGTGATGTCGTTGATGTTTGTGTGTGCCTGTATGCTGTTGTTTGTGTCTGTGTGTTTTGTGATGTTTTCATAAAATACTAATAACAAGAAAAATACTCTCGTCTCGGGAACCCATAACTAGATCCCTCGCTAACAGTCACCAGAGACCCTAACAACAATGACGTACCACAGATAAAGCAGTATCACCACCATCATCACATAACCCTCGTCCCTGCAAGTAGAAATATATCCACAGCTAATTTTCTCTTTCACAACCCCCCCCCCAGCACCAGCATAACCAACTTAAGCATGCACACTCAATGCCAAACACACATGCTAAGGTGCCCTCTTCAACCAACCAAATATAATAATAATTCCTTTTTTCTTTTTCTTTTTACATCAAGAACGCATGATTAGAGGTATACACTCAACAGGAAACACAAACAATTGTTTCACATTGTGAAACACAAAAAATAAACTCATACAAACTCTGACATACACCCTTTCCCAAAGAAGTGAATTCTCTCTTTAGCCCAAAAACCTAGTTAGCGTTTTTATGATTGAGTCGGGGCCCTTGTACTATTCCTTTAGTATCACATTACAGTGTATTGGAATAATTTTCTCCACTTGCTGTTGTGGAAGGGAGTACTCCAGCACTCCAGTGTGTTCTAAGCCGCTCTGATTGTGCACATAGCCACATGATGGCGGAGGAAATTGGGAGAGGTAAACAGAGTCCGGGCAGTGCTGTGAACTGTCAAACAGCTTTGTGTGATTGACGACAACCTTGAGTTGGAACATAAACATCCCAGCAGGCACTCTGAACTCACCAGCCTCCCAGCCATAGGCCGGCCATAGGCAGCCGTTGGGGGAAAAAGAGATACCTTCATGGCTGAGCAAATGGTATCTCCAGGAGAGCACCAGAGGAGGTCAGCGGAACGTTAGGCTGGGATAATATAAGACAGAGAGAGGCCTGTGTTTCATGCACACTAAATTCCACCCATGTGTAAAACATCTATCTACAGTTAGACTACTGTAGGCCTGTCTTTCCCTCACCAGCAATGCTGCTGTGAGACTAGCTTCATATAATGTAGGAGTTGTCTCTGGTATTTTTGAATAAATGGAACACATCACATGATCTTTATAACCATGAGCCTTCACTCTCAGGCGTCCATGTTCTTTGTTCTTTATTTGAGTTGGAGAGAAAAAGAGCGGACATTCTTACTTAATTGGAATCTTGAATGCATTTGTTCCCAATAAAAAGGTGTGCTTTGTTGCGTTCTCTCTCCTCTTTTTTTCCCCCCTCAGAGGCGTGCCTGTCTGATCTTACAGTGCCACTCTCCCAGCTATAGACTCAGGATAGCTAGCCAACACAGTTGTTGCATCTTGCCCCATTCATAACTCGTCAACTAAGAAATCTGACTGATTCGGAACTAAGGGCGATATTCCTCATGTGTGTTCAGGTGCAGAATTTAAATACTGCTGCTATTATGTTCCCTCAGATATCATCTCCCCCATCTCTTTAAAAGGTTATAGCAATTTGAAGAAAATATGGAAGTGCCATAGTATTCTCAACAAACTATAGGCGCTAGAGGAATTGGAAATTAAAGAGTTTGAGGGCGCTATACTGTATGTACATTGGGGAGAACAAGTATTTGATACACTGCAGATTTTGCAGGTTTTCCTACTTACAAAGCATGTAGAGGTCTGTAATTTTTATCATAGGTACACTTCAACTGTGAGAGACGGAACTTAAAACTAAAATCCAGAAAATCACATTGTATGATTTCTAAGTAATTAATTTGAATTTTATTGCATGACATAAGTATTTGATACATCAGAAAAGCAGAACTTAATATTTGGTACAGAAACCTTTGTTTGCAATTACAGAGATCATAGGTTTCCTGTAGTTCTTGACCAGGTTTGCAAACACTGCAGCAGGGATTTTGGCCCACTCCTCAATATAGACCTTCTCCAGATCCTTCAGGTTTCGGGGCTGTCGCTGGGCAATATGGACTTTCAGCTCCCTCCAAAGATGTTCTATTGGGTTTAGGTCTGGAGACTGGCTAGGACCAGGACCTTGAGATGCTTCTTACGGAGCCACTCCTTAGTTGCCCTGGTTGTGTGTTTCGGGTTGTTGTCATGCTGGAAGACCCAGGCACGACCCATCTTCAATGCTCTTACTGAGGGAAGGAGGTTGTTGGCCAAGATCTCGCGATACATGGTCCCATCCATCCTCCCCTCAATACGGTGCAGTCATCCTGTCCCTTTTGCAGAAAAGCATCCCCAAAGAATGATGTTTCCACCTCCATGCTTCACGTTTGGGATGGTGTTCTTGGGGTTGTACTCATCCTTCTTCCTCCTCCAAATACGGCGAGTGGAGTTTAGACCAAAAAGCTCTATTTTTGTCTCATCAGACCACATGGCCTTCTCCCATTCCTCCTCTGGATCATCCAGATGGTCATTGGCAAACTTCAGACGGGCCTGGACATGCGCTGGCTTGAGCAGGGGGACCTTGCGTGCGCTGCAGGATTTTAATCCATGGCGGCGTAGTGTGTTACTAATGGTTTTCTTTGAGACTGTGGTCCCAGCTCTCTTCAGGTCATTGACCAGGTCCTGCCGTGTAGTTCTGGGTTGATACCTCACCTTCCTCATGATCATTGATGCCCCACGAGGTGAGATCTTGCATGGAGCCCCAGACCGAGGGTGATTGACCGTCATCTTGAACTTCTTCCATTTTCTAATAATTGCGCCAACAGTTGTTGCCTTCTCACCAAGCTGCTTGCCTATTGTCCTGTAGCCCATCCCAGCCTTGTGCAGGTCTACAATTTTATCCCTGATGTTCTTACACAGCTCTCTGGTCTTGGCCATTGTGGAGAGGTTGGAGTCTGTTTGATTGAGTGTGTGGGCAGGTGTCTTTTATATAATTAACGAGTTCAAACAGGTGCAATTAATACAGGTAATGAGTGGAGAACAGGAGGGCTTCTTAAAGAAAAACTAACAGGTCTGTGAGAGACGGAATTCTTACTGGTTGGTAGGTGATCAAATACTTATGTCATGCAA
This sequence comes from Oncorhynchus clarkii lewisi, assembly GCF_045791955.1. Lineage (NCBI taxonomy): Eukaryota > Metazoa > Chordata > Actinopteri > Salmoniformes > Salmonidae > Oncorhynchus > Oncorhynchus clarkii. The sequence goes on from NC_092152.1 coordinate 39,319,655, forward strand.
TAAAATGCAAATTAATTACTTAAAAATCATACAATGTGATTTCTGGATTTTTGTTTTAGATTCCGTCTCTCACAGTTTAAGTGTAACTATGATAAAAATTACAGACCTCTACATGCTTTGTAAGTAGGAAAACCTGCAAAATCGGCAGTGTATCAAATACTTGTTCTCCCCACTGTATGTATCTCTGCCTCAGAATGAAAACAACACCTGTAAAACGTTCATATTGTTCACAAGAGACTTGAATTTGGAATTTGAGAATGAACCTGGCACAACAACGTAAACGCGTTGGGCTTGACAAAATAATATATATGCGCTCACACCATGTTGTCAAGAACTGTATAATCCACCTGCAAATCATAAGTAACTGAATGCACTAATATAAAATGTCCAATGTCTGTGAGCCAGCCGTCCCCCGGCAGGGCTTGAAGCATGTGATTGGTTGATGAAGTCATTCTGAGAGACACCTGTCCAATTGCAAACTGACCCCTAACAGATAGTCTTCCCCCTAGTCACTACATGATGCAGAGAGAAGCACTAACAACACATTATTTGCTCCACATTGTCATTTGATACAGGTGTGATTTTTTTGGGGGGGGGGCCGTATTGCATGCTTACAGTAGGACCTCAAAGATACCACAGCAACAGTGTAGGAACATCGGGATTTGGGAATGGCATCTCCTTGACGGTGCTGGTAATGTGGTGTGAAGGTTTAAAGCTCATTCAGCCGAAAACGTCATGAATTTAACTTGAATTAGATGAATGAAGCTTCAAGATTTGAATTGTGATATTATTTGATCATGAAATTGCAACAGTATCAACTTAGAACTGATGCCTCTAACCCTAACATGAGGGAAAAGGTTGACTAATAAGATTATCCCCTAGGTATTCCTGAGACTTACCCCATCTGACACATATTGGAACACGATGTTGAATAAAAAGGAAACATGTTCATGCTTGGATGAGAGTGTTGGCATGTATGGATGAGAGTGTTGGCATGTATGGATGAGAGTGTTGGCATGTATGGATGAGGGTGTTGGCATCTATGGATGAGGGTGTTGGCATGTATGGATGAGGGTGTTGGCATCTATGGATGAGGGTGTTGGCATGTATGGATGAGGGTGTTGGCATCTATGGATGAGGGTGTTGGCATGTATGGATGAGGGTGTTGGCATCTATGGATTAGGGTGTTGGCATGGGTGAGGGTGTTGGCATCTATGGATTAGGGTGTTGGCATGTATGGATTAGGGTGTTGGCATGTATGGATGAGGGTGTTGGCATCTATGGATTAGGGTGTTGGCATGTATGGATGAGGGTGTTGGCATCTATGGATTAGGGTGTTGGCATGTATGGATGAGGGTGTTGGCATCTATGGATTAGGGTGTTGGCATGTATGGATGAGGGTGTTGGCATCTATGGATTAGGGTGTTGGCATGTATGGATGAGGGTGTTGGCATGTATGGATGAGGGTGTTGGCATCTATGGATTAGGGTGTTGACATGTATGGATGAGGGTGTTGGCATCTATGGATGAGGATGTTGGCATCTATGGATTAGGGTGTTGGCATGTATGGATGAGGGTGTTGGCATCTATGCATGAGGGAGTTGGCATCTATGGATTAGGGTGTTGGCATGTATGGATGAGGGTGTTGGCATCTATGGATTAGGGTGTTGGCATGTATGGATGAGGGTGTTGGCATCTATGCATGAGAAGAGTTGGCATCTATGGATTAGGGTGTTGGCATGTATGGATGAGGGTGTTGGCATCTATGCATGAGGGAGTTGGCATCTATGGATGAGGGTGTTGGCATCTATGGATGAGGGTGTTGGCATCCTATACACACATATTCATTTAGGTCATCCCAATGTTTACGATATAATCTCCTTACTGGCGTATCTTTACAATTTCTTACAGTTTTGCAAGGTGAGAGATTTCCCACAATAACCTGCAGTGCTTTGGTGGAGCTATATAAGCATCTTGATAGGAAACGTGTCACTGTGAAAGTCTTTGGCGCTGAGAGCCATCCAGGCCTGTTTTCTTTACAGTTTTGGGCTAATCACGTGACAGGCAGGAGTCCTGCCTATTGAGAATGGGACCACCCACGTGGACTGGGCGCTGTGGGTTAATAGAAACAGGCATGTAATTGTGAACCTCTCCAACACTTAGCAGAATGCCTGCAACCAAGACGGTCGGATAAGGATTACGGCGCGCCTGGCTCTTTTTCCCCCTGATGATAAAGAAAATATTTTCATATTCATCATAAGTAACAACTGTCGGAGTCGGAAGCGGATATTATTGGTTTCTCCAGACCGTTTTCCCCTGGATAGAATATGGTAAGTGGCTGGCTGGCACGTCTACGAGCTGCGGTGGCCAAGGAGCGATTTGACAGCCCAGGTGTGAGATCTTGGCAAACACTCGCAGATTGAGAAATTGATATTTGTCCCACTAAGTGGTTACAGTAGATAATTACGGTATTATCGTGATTACTGCGGTATGGTGTAAGATAATGATGTGTTGCCTGTCGATTAGTTTTAATTAAGTTTTCACATTTTTTAAATTTGATTTGACTTTTGATCTAGCACCATGATGCGCTTCATGCGTAATATACAGTACCGTAATCCTTTAAAACTTGGACATTGTTCCTTTCACTAATATGTTAATTTCCCGCTAGGCACAGACGTTAGTTCAACGTCTATTTTTTGTTTCCATTTGGTTGAGTTGTCAACTAATGTGAATTCAACGTGAAATCAACAAAAATGTGTCACCGTGCCATTGGTTTTAGGTTTAAAGTAGTGTGAAAAAAATACGGAATTCCCTTCCATTGATGATTTTTGCAAATCCAATCAGTTTTCCGCATTGATTCAGCGTCCTCACACATTTTTTTTTAATGACGTGGACACATCGTTGATTCAACCAGTTATCGACGTGGGTAGTGTGTGTTATTTTTTTGTAATTATCTACCAATGTGTCAGAACAATGTCACTGTGCGCCTATTTAGACAGCAATAAGCGATTGACATGACAGACAGGTAGGCCGAAATGTCACTCATATGAACCGACTACTGTTTCAAATATCTTTATTGAACACACACAAGAATGCTGTATAGGTATAAAAGACAGGCATACAATTCTTATATGATCCGACTACTAAATGTGTGGAAATATTGTGGAGTGGATAGTTATATTTTCATGATTACCTTACTTCGTCAACATGTCATTATTACGGATGGAAAAATTCTGCAAGTCACTGTATGGTGTGAAATGGTAAAATGCCTCCATTAGGCTGCATAAATCCACTGCACTAAGTCTAAGTGCATAATGCTCTATGATTTAGCCTAGAGATAATCGGCTATAGGGTGTGGCTATAGTGTGTACCATTTAACCAGTTCAGATCCATTCAAGATGTCTGGTCTTATGCTGAATGAAGCGTTTGTGGCCCATTTCAATCAGGATGGCAAGAAACCATGCATACTATTTGCACATACAGTGGGCCTCCAATGCTATAATGTGAGCATGGTCCAAATTCTGGAGAACATAAGTGGTTGGGACAAAGTATGGCAATGTCTTTACTTTTCACAATGAAATACAATCAAGCATCAATCTGTCAAATGTGTTACTAGTTAATTATACATCATCTCCTTGCAGGTGTGATGTCTGCATTAAATAACTGTGATGCGTTCCTACATACAAGTGTAGATCTTAATTTGATCACTCTTTTGATGTTGAGAATTTTCCTGCCTGGCAGGAAATGCAAACTTGAAGAGTATTCGAGATTTTAAAAGGCTTCTAAAGTTAGTCATTTCCACTTTAAAATGTCAGACTTTATTATCCCTAATAAAATTTTTAATCTACCCCTACAAAGAAAATCCATGAATTATAATGTACGTAATAATTCATATTTCCTGTTGCTGGAAGATTATTTTCCTGCTGTAGCAAACTGGCTCAAATTAAGATCCTACATATGTTATTACACATGATACCTAACAACATGATACCTAATCACAAAGTGCCTCGGAGTAGGAGTCCTGATCTAGGATCAGGCACCCCTGTCTGATTCATAATGATCTAAAAGGCAAAACTGATCATGGATCAGAAGTCCTTTCTGAGACACTGTGAATACAGGCCCTGAAATGCATTTTGAAAGATGAAGATAACCGTTCGTTTTTTCTGCGACTGTTCACACAGTGCCCACAACCACAAGAGCAATTGTTGTTTTAATCATCAGACACTCATTGTTATTATAACGATTGAAAACATGTAATTTGATCTGACAGTGGCATGCACACATTACATCCACTAGGCCTGTTTATCTGCTGAATGAAAATAAAATACTTTCTTATGAAAGGATCCACTCTATTTTAAGATCCTCAAACGTGTATTTGTTTATTTGAAAGTGGGCATGGCTAACACCAAAAGTGTATGTTGATCATTCCTGTTAGAAAGCACGTTTACCATGTTGTTTAGACAAGGTAAGTCGACACAACGTAGGCCCATAATGTAGCATTAATTTATTACATAACCTAGACCTAGCCTACCTCTCAAGTAATCTCTTCTACCGCCTCTTGCGTTATCTCTGAGGACATCGCTTGTCTCAGCTCCTCGCTGGCGGTGACTGCAGAGTGACATTGAGACAGCGGGCATTGTTTGGCATGTATTTAGGCTACGCATCAGCACACGGCATAGAGCTAGGGAGAGACGGAGGCCCCTAAAACCATCCAGTTCAATAATAGACATATAAAATGTGTTTATACATGTTAAATAGTCTAAGTGTATTAGCGTTATTAATAAGTGCAGTGTATTCCAAGAAAGAGTAAGCCTCTCCAATTGTGCGCAATTACATGCGCAACATGCGAAAACAAAAGTGTCAATAAGGTATATAATATTAGATTAATAGACTAACTGTAGATAGTATTGATGATTTTACTGTTCATGTATTATTGTTTTTCTAAATGTGTATTAGATTAATGGTTTTAATTTTTAGCCTATTATAATATTTGTTAGGCTATCCACTAAACTGTCATTAGGGAACATTGAGACGAACTGAGATTTGGGACCTCCCCCAGAACCGCTGTAATTTGAGGCCAAGCTACCACCATCAAGGCCTGTTGGGGAACAAATCTCAGTTAAAAAACTACAGTTCTGACATTCCTCGAAACCCGTCAGACAAACAGGCTGCATACTTCGCATTGGAAGTGTGTTTTCTTCAAGAAATGCTGCTTCAAGAAATGCAGTTCCTTTTTGAAAATGACAAGCTCCTGTCTTGGTTGCGCGCAAACGCACAAGAGGGCTGGATTTCTGAAAGGCTCCCCTGAAGTTTGCGATGCACACACGAGGGTTGTCGGCTTGGGTGGTCGCTCTACTTTAGTGAGCTGTTGCTAAGCAGCTAATAATAGTCGTGTTTTCTGAGTAATTTTTGCCCTTCTGGAACCAATCAGATGCGAGAAATTCCGGCCATCTGACAGCCCTGGAGGCGGGATTTCGATTCCTTTAGCTTTTACCCCTCCTCCTCTGTCTCCAAATGGAGAGTGGTCTTTTTTCTCATCTATTGAATCTCAGAGTTTGCCGTGTTGCGCGGCCCAAGGGAAGACCACATAGAACACACAGAATGCTACGACCATCGAACGTTCCAAGCGGCAGTTTTGTAGATGGGAATCGATGTTTCCACTTTGCCTTTTAAGATAAATAACTTTTTTGAAGAGAAACGGTGAATGTGCGAAGCGGTGGAGACCTCCGGATCACGAAATGTTGGGATGGAAGGTGCAGACTTTGACTCGCCGTCTCCAACAGGAGTATGAAGTACTTTACGGGTGTGAGATCACCGAGAGTGAAACTTTGTTGCCTTGGGACATTACTACACGCTTTCGGGGAAATATTATAACGTGTAATAGCGCGAAGTCTCCGCAACATGGCCTCGGCTGCTAATGCCTCCTCCGAGCAGGAAAACAGGGACCCCGATCGGCCGAGGATAACGCGGAGGAACAGGGGGAACTATCGCACAACAGCGCCGGATTTGGAGTATTTGCAGCGACCAAGTTACTGCGATGCAGCTTTCGCCTTGGAGCAAATATCCGAGGTGCTTATTCTTTGACACGTTTGAGTGAAATTCTGTGGGTATGGTTCTACTATATAGTGAAACCGCCCAACTTTGTCAAGTCGCTAGGTAACGGGATAGCTACGGGACGGGCAGGGTAAGGGGAGATGGTGTAAACTAGAGCTATACCTTGTAGCCTATGTTGTGATTTACTATTCAAGAATGGTTAACTTTTCTCGCATATAGACTAATCCTTATCCGTTTTGGGAATATAGGCTACATATTGTAGTCTATAAATTGTAACTACCAATAATGGCAGGCTACACTACAGGCTACAACGTTTCAATAACGGCCGCGCAACATAGGCAACACGGTGTAGGCTATTCCCTACTTTTGCACAATTAAAATGTGCATAAAAGTTTAGGCCTATGTGTTTGCGAAACGGTCGTAAAATATGTTTAAACTGCCCAGACGTCTGTACGATATTATCTTTACTGTTCTCTTCTCCAAAGCAAAAATCCATGTGGCTGCCCTCTTCCGTTCACAAATATTGTCGTAGCCTCACTCCCTCGGTGATGGCTACTCCACTCCGATCACACAAGTAGCTCAATGGGAATGGAATTGTGTTGTGTGTGATTTTGCTGCAGCGTAAAAATCCACGTGCAGCCCTTGGTGGATTGCTATAATAATTCGATACAATGTATCGGCGTTACAACGTGTCACTGACAGCGAGCCTTGCTGCGCTTTTCCATCCTTGTCCGTCTGTCTGTGTGTGTGGTAAAAACAAAAAAGTAACGGACTATCCTATCGTCCAAAACCGCTGCTTACGTTGCTGGCTCGCCAACTTTATGTCTCTTTCCTCCCTCGACGTAGGAGGTCCAAACAAGTTCTCTTTTGGCCAGATAAACAGGCCAACTCCGAGGTTCTTATTTAGAACAGTTAACATTGACGTACCTATTGAACACACTTCACATATACAGTAGGCTATAAAGGATAGCCTGCATATCAACAGCTCATGCATTATAGAAAGAAGTCCGCAAATGAAGTGTTGATCTAGAACGACAAATTGCACCAATCACACCAATGTCATAACACGTTCATTAACATGGTTTATATGATATGATAACCGTGATGTCCTCTTCCCATAACGCTACACCCCATTGATCAATAATGATAGGCCTACATCTTTGATGTTTGGGGAGTAATATTTATGCGGACTTTCTCTTGTCTTGTCGCAGGGGAAGGCGACTGGAAGAAAAGCACCGCTGTGGCTGAGAGCGAAGTTTCAGAGACTCTTGTTTAAGTTGGGCTGTTACATACAAAAGAACTGTGGAAAGTTTTTGGTTGTGGGCCTCTTGATATTCGGAGCTTTCGCTGTTGGCTTACGGGCGGCGAATCTGGAAACCGACGTGGAGAAACTCTGGGTAGAAGGTAAGAAAAATATTTATGATTTTAGTCTTTTTATTTTGCATGTTGAATCGTCTTTCCTGTTAAACGTCTGGGAAGGGATAAGGTTGGGTGGGTGGGGTGGGGTGGAGAGGGTGGGGGGTCTTGGGGAAGCTTGGGGAATTGTTTATTATATAGCAGCAGTTTGACAAGGGGCCAGGTTACAACTTCAACATATTTTTTTATTTCGTTTCATGTTATGGTTTTTGTTGCGTTGGATATGTTGAGTTAACGCTGCATGTGCGTAAAGAATGTTCACAGAGTAGCTCAACATTTTTCTTTAAGTTAAAAGAAAAGTTGTTATTAAGTTTATGAGAAGTTTTGGAGAAAGGAAATTTTGTCAAAGCCGCCATTTTGTGAGTGTGTGAGTGTGTGTGCGTCTGCCTGCCCCCAGCAGTTGAATGTGATCCGCGCACAGCTCGGAGACTGTGTGTGGTCCCGTTTTGGACAGCTCTCAACTTTCCAAAAAGATTTGTCTCCGGCTGAAGGAAAAAAGCGGAGTGCGGACAGAAACGCATGTTTACAAAAGTAGACCATCTGAAACTCAGGGGTATGCTATTCTTCTGAGTTATGCAGAGTATATTTTTGTTGAAAGGGGGTCTTTGAGTATGGGTGGTGATTTTGGGGAAAGGGGGAGGGGCCGCGTTTTTTCTTCCTTTGATCTGCATTCCAGCAGTTTAGGACGGTGGTATTTGAGTCACGAATAGGTCATAAATTCACTTTCTTTTGAAATGTGGGCGGTTTGAAAGAGATCATACTTGGGATTTACGATTGAAATCGTATTGCCTTTTTGGTCATGGTTGTTTATATCAAATATGTGGCAGTATCTTTAGATATGTTTAGGTGGCCTGTGATTAGTGTAGCTACATATATGCCGTCAAATAGAATAACATTTAAGAAAAAAGGAAAATTAAATAAATTCAAATGAGCAGGGAATCATCCCGACAGATTTTTTTTTTTAAATGACCCCCTCCCATAGTTCCAGTTCTATAGCCACCCTTGTGAGCGTTTTTCAGTGTTTACAGAGAGCATGCTCATCTGTGATGCCAAAGCAGTTCAGCTCTGGAGGGTGGCTCAAGCTCCGACAAGCTTTTTCTGGTGCAGTATTCTATAACCTACTAGATGTATGTTACTTTAAAAGAACTGTCTAGGGTTTCCAGATTTCAATGAAATATGACCTATAGTGAATATGAAATAGTTTTCCTTCCAAAAAGTGGTAATTAAGTATGTTAAAATGTATATTTTTTTGTGTGTTGGCATGGTATGGGCATACCCCAACAACAGAAGGTTGTGTGTGTAAACCAGTCATTAAAAATGTTCATGCTAGAAGACCGTTGATTGGCCAGATCAGCAAATGAGCCAACATGACATCATGTTCTATGAGGAAATATCAAGCATTTTTTAAATGTCTGTTTGAGATGCAAGTTTGAAGTGGGTTTTTTGAAAGTGTTTTTTCTCCTGTTTATGCTTTGACCACAAATACGAGTATAGGATGAGTCAACAACGTTATTTGGGTATGCGTTATCAGAATATTAACTTTTAAAAGTGAGATTTTCCTTGGACAGTTACTTTAAACAGCAATAGGTTATTACTGTGTGCTAAAGATTTGGTTAAGGAATGTTATTAGAAAGCATGTGGATTCTGTCAACAGTAGATTGTCTAATAAATCCCTTTAACGTCAATGGCCAAATGCCTTTTCTTTTCTCATTATCCCGTCCCTACTCTTATAGTCTACTGAAGTTAGCTGACGTGTAGTTACTTACAGCAATGGGATGTTAATAGAGCACAACAACATCAAGTGGTTTCTTCTTTCCAGGACCCATCCTAATGTTGCTCAGTTCCATGGCGATTCACACACAAACCTGTCAACAGAAGGTCAACTAGACAACAACACATCCACTTCACCACAGCGCATGCTTTTTCCAGGGTGACTGTCGCCTTTGCCCTATGTTATTCTTTCGTTGTGTCAAGGTGTCAGAACCCATGGTCATCTACTGTAAGTAGTTTAGCCAAGTTTATTGGGATGACTGATGGCTGTGGTTTGCATGTGCACACAAGTGCATGAGAACACACACACACACACACACACACACACACACACACACACACACACACACACACACACTATTCCCAGGTCTAGAGACGTGAGGGGTTCCAGATGCGGGTTGGGAGAGATGTGTTTGTTTAGATTAGACTGCACAGCTGAGGGATAGATTAGTACTGCCTGGTCAGTGGAGGGCTGTTCGGGGCTCGGCTCAGCACAGGGGAAACTGTGGCCCAACATCAACGTGAGAGCAAAGAAGGAGAGAGGAGGAGGTGAGAGGAGCGGAGGCGAGAAAGGAAGGTATGAGGAGAGGAGAGAAGGAGAAGAGAGAGAGAGAGAGAGAGAGAGGACGTCTGTTGATGTTTAATTTGCATCCGTTCCTCTGCATGCAACCTCTCCATGAACCCACCGTGGAGCTCTGGCCATTAAGACACACCGTAGCAGATCTCTCATCGGAATTGAGTGGAGTTGCATGGGTGATCTCATGCTGTCTTTCGTCACCTGCTATGCTCATGGTACGGGTTCATCCTGCTAGGTCCGTAGTTTAGTACTGCAGCTTGTCTTATTCAAGGAGAATCACATTCAGCTGCCTTGGATGGGATTGACTTTCTTCACACAATAATTACCCCAGTACCCATAAGCACTAGGACTGCACTCTCACTTAGATACAGAAAGCTGTGGTTGTTAGAAATGTTGAGGAATGGACAGTTCAATCAAACAGCTAAAAGTAGAAAGAGTAGGAAGAAGTGACTGTATCATCCAACAGGCATAAGCACTCAAACGCTTTTTCGTGTGCTTTTTTTCCGCTCTTTGGTGCTCTTAGGGGCAACAGGTTGATCTCTTGACTTGGTGGGAAAAATGCATAGATACAGTATATGTAAATGGGATTATAGATGAAATGATGATTTAGGATGCAGACTTTATACATAGTAGAGGTAAATGAGGCCGTGTTTACATTGATGAGAGTAGTGACAGGAAGTGACCTAGCCTAAACAGGAGGTTACAGTGTTGTGGTGGGCTCTCCTATTCAAATAGGGCTGACAGGACACTTCTTTCTCAAGGCTGTTCGAATTCATCAGCAGTGTTTCGTATCACCAAACCCTTAGTGATTTTCTAAATCAAATAGATGACCAATTTCCCTCTAGCAGAGACGTATCCGAGTAGAAGAGAAAAGGAAGAAAACTCCCTGGTCGGTCCTCCTCGTGGCATGAAAGTAGAGCCATCCCATTCTGGGTTAACACAAACACGGGCCAAATTGTAAAGAAAATACCAGCGCCGGCTGAGTCTAATTAAAACAGTATGGCGTAAACATTAGTCTTCCTGTAGAGTGGCCCCTCGCTAGCTCTCTCTGGCGAGAGGAGAGGAAAGGGCTGGGGTATATGGAGCTGGGCTTTGACACTGGGAGAGGAATTGTGCTACAGCTATAGAAGCTATGGTATGGAGCTGTGGGGTGAGGACAGGGGAGAGACTACGGTATTGGGCTATGGTTAGGGGCAGTGTGGTGTCAACATTGGCCTTCCTGTAAAGCGGCCCCTCCCTCGCTGCCGCTGGGTGCTGAGAAGGCTGGGGTTTAGCAGAGAGACTGGGGCTATGGTTAGGGGCTGGGGTGTGTGATTAGGGCTGGGGTTTAGCAGAGAGGCTGGGGCTATGGTTAGTGGCTGGGGTGTGTGATTAGGACTGGGGTTTAGCAGAGAGGCTGGGGCTATGGTTAGGGGCTGTGGTTTGTGATTAGGGCTGGGGTGTGTGATTAGGGCTGGGGTTTAGCAGAGAGGGTGGGGCTATGGTTAGGGGCTGTGGTTTGTGATTAGGGCTGGGGTGTGTGATTAGGGCTGGGGTTTAGCAGAGAGGCTGGGGCTATGGTTAGGGGCTCTGGTTTGTGATTAGGGCTGGGGTTTAGCAGAGAGGCTGGGGCTATGGTTAGGGGCTGTGGTTTGTGATTAGGGCTGGGGTTTAGCAGAGACTGGGGCTATGGTTAGGGGCTGGGGTTTGTGATTAGGGCTGGGGTTTAGCAGAGACTGGGGCTATGGTTAGGGGCTGTGGTTTGTGATTAGGGCTGGGGTGTGTGATTAGGGCTGGGGTTTAGCAGAGAGGCTGGGGCTATGGTTAGGGGCTGTGGTGTATGATTAGGACTGTTTTTTAGGAAATGCATTGCATGTTAGGTCTGAGGCTGGGGCTGAGTACATGGGACTGGAGTTGTGGATAGGGCTGTGCCTGGAGTTTAGACCGATGGAGTTAGGGCTGCTACTAGGCCTAGTTGCAGGGGGTTGGGCTGAAGCTGGGGCTAGGTCCCATAGAGCAGGGCAGAGGCTGGGGCTCCTATGAAGTCACTGACTTTGGGGCTCTATCACCCCCTGAATTGTCCAATCTGTTTCCCCTTAATTTAACCCCTGCTTGCACAACACTCCTCCTCCTACTTATACCCTTCCTCCTCTGAGCCCAACGCCACCCCCCCTCTCTCTGTCTAACTCACTCACTCACACACACACACACACACACACACACACACACACACACACACACACACACACACACACACACACACACACACACACACACACACACACACACACACACACACACACACACACACACACACACATAGATAGATACACACACAGAGAAAGAGAGCAGGGCAGAGTTTGGGGCCAAGGGCCACAGGCTTGGTCCCTCCGGGTCTTGGGGTCTGTGTGTGGAGGCGCCGCTATTTAAAACCTCACCTGATACTCACCCTGTGGCCCTGGTGTAGAGTGAGGACTCACAGCAGAGAGAGAGAAAGAGGGGGGGATAGGAGGAAGAGAAAGAGAAAGAGGGGGGGATAGGAGGAGGAAGATAAAGGGGGGGATAGAAGGAAGAGAAAGAGGGGGATAGGAGGAGGAAGAGAAAGAGAAAGAGGGGGGGATAGGAGGAAGAGAAAGAGGGGGGATAGGAGGAAGAGAAAGGGGGGGATAGGAGGAGGAAGAGAAAGAGAAAGAGGGGGGATAGGAGGAGGAAGAGAAAGGGGGGATAGGAGGAAGAGAAAGGGGGGGATAGGAGGAGGAAGAGAAAGAGAAAGAGGGGGGATAGGAGGAAGAGAAAGAGAAAGGGGGGGGATAGGAGGAGGAAGAGAAAGGGGGGGATAGGAGGAGGAAGAGAAAGAGAAAGAGGGGGGATAGGAGGAGGAAGAGAAAGGGGGTATAGGAGGAAGAGAAAGGGGGGGATATGAGGAGGAAGAGAAAGGGGGGGATAGGAGGAGGAAGAGAAAGAGAAAGAGGGGGGATAGGAGGAAGAGAAAGAGAAAGGGGGGGGATAGGAGGAGGAAGAGAAAGGGGGGGTATAGGAGGAAGAGAAAGGGGGGGATAGGAGGAGGAAGAGAAAGAGAAAGAGGGGGGAAAGGAGGAAGAGAAAGAGGGGGGATAGGAGGAAGAGAAAGAGAAAGAGGGGGGGATAGGAGGAAGAGAAAGAGAAAGAGGGGGGATAGGAGGAGGAAGAGAAAGAGGGGGGGGGGGGGGTAGGAGGAGGAAGAGAAAGAGAAAGGGCACAAAAAGGCCACAGCAGCTGTCACATTTAGTCCCTGTAGTTTTCTGTGTCTGGGAGTGTTTGTGTGTATGTGTGTGTGTGTCTGCTGAGAGTTTGAGAGTGTAATAGCAGTGTGTCCGGGCACGTGTGCGTGTCCCTGTGTTCATTGCGCTGAGAGCGTGACAGTGTTTTTGTGTGTGTCTTATTTGACTCCCATCCTTCCAGCAGAGGGCAGTCCGATTTACTCAGACTTCTATTTTGTAGTAGATCAATGTTTATTAGCCTAGTTTTTCTCTCTCCCGTCTACTGCTGGTGCCACTTATGGATCTGCTTTGGTCATCTATTTCACAGCAGTTAGTCGGGGCCTGGCTGATTCTCACAAAACTGCCACTTGACCGAAAAAAATACGTACCCCCCCCCCCCCCTCCCCCATAATTCCTCTTGATCACTAAGATTAGGATCTGTATTTATCTATTTGGTAATTATTGTTATGTTTATTGATCAGGTATGAATCGTTTTAACCCCATTTCCACAACTTCCAACGCATAAATTCTCATTATCGCAACATTTTTGCGAACTCCCAAAAGAGTAATAAACAAATCAATTTCAAATGTTTTTTTTTTTAAAACATTGCTCACCTAATGAAAAAGCCTGAGTTAAACATAACACTGAAAACAAATATATTTTAAAGTGCATTATTAAAATGTATTTTGTAATTTATCTCATTGCTTCAACACATAACCTGTTCCGAATCTTGTTTTTTGTCATAATTACTTGTGTATGTTATATGTTATTTTTATGTAAACATATTTGGATAAGGATCAAAAGGCACACTATCAGATTAAGCCCAAATTACTAAAGTACATGTTTTATTTTTCCAAATATTTCATAAATATGATTTATTTTTATTGAACCGTTTATTTAACCAGGCAAGTCAGTTAAGAACAAATTCTTATTTACAATGACGGCCTAGGAACAGTGGGTTAACTGCCTTGTTCAGGGGCACAACGACATTTGTACCTTGTCAGCTCGGGGATTACTAGTCCAGCGCTCTAACCGCTAGGCTACCTGCCGCCACCATCCATATTAGTGCGTTACGGTAATGGTACACAGGTTTTGGGGATGACTATGCATGTTTCGGTAGTGACTGTTGCATAGTTTGTAATTGAAAAACTCTACTGAGCTCTAATGGAGCTTTAGTTGCCCAATACATCAAGCTGTGTCATTTGTTAACCCCAAACGATTTGCGTAGTACTAAAACCGTGGATCTTAATGCAGTTGACTTAAATACCCTTTTGTTTTAGCATACCGTTAAGTATAAGTACTTGTATTTTCAACAGTCAAAAGTGGACTTAAGAATGGTCTTTACATGTAATGTGGGTGTATTACGAAGCGGATATGTGTGGTTCTAATGTAGTTTAGATGTATTTTCTAAATTGAATGGTGTCCTGTGGGCAAAAGGCATGACATGATATGCCAATAATGTTAAAGTATGTAAATATGTGGAAAATGGACCAAACAACAGTATTTGGTAATTGCTTAAACAGGTACAAGTCTCAAAATAGGGGATATCCAACTTTAAGTGGCTCTTTGCTCAAACACAAACTACAGATTGTGGCTTTAAGTCAATTAAATGGGGTTTGTACACCCATATTTCTTAACAATCCCTGCTTGATCAAATAACTGATGTTTTACAACAAAAAAAATCTATACAATAGGTGTAAGCAGTGGTCCTAGTTAATCATTAAAGTTACCTGCACAGCACACCAATACATTAGAATTAACTAGTTGTCATTACCGGAATTAGGGTTATCGTTACCGAAACGGACCTAAAAATATTATAGTTTAATGTAAACTTCAACAAGCATACAGTTTATGGACCACCTACAGCAAAATATTACATTTTATAAAATGACCCGATAATAATGAGAATTTGGGTTGAAAATGTACAAAATTCAGGCAAAAATGTCAAATGTATTTAAAATAAGTCACTGTGCCATAAACTAGTCTTCAGAATGATAGTTGATTGTTGCAGTTGCATTATGGTTGATTAACTCAATTTGCTACTGCCGTGGTTAAAACTGGTTTCATGAATGGAATCACCAGCCTAAGTGTTGGTGTGTGTGTTCTCGTTCTGGAAAAGTTGCCATGCCTTTGGTTAAGGAGGCTGTGCAGCAATATAACTTGAAGCACAGCAAAATGTTTGCGTGCCCGTTGCCCTCACGACAAATAATACGTGGTTAGCTTGTTGTTGTGCTCCTAGAGGCAGAGGTCTGTAATTACTTATTTGGGTCTGGTAAAAGGCCAATTTTGGCTGTTAAAGGTAGACCCAGTGATATGGCATAGATGCAGAGAGTAAACAGCATAGTGTGACCATTTCCACAACAACAAAGAGCGTTGAAGTGTGAGGCTCGACTTCTCCGCTGTTTTGGCCCCGTGGCTCCCACACTGTGAACAGTGTGAAGCGAACCTGTGCGCCGTGTGCAGATTCTGTGTGAGAATGAAGTCTTGCATCTCACTCATCTCAACACGCGTGGCAGCTTCACTTAATGTCGGTGAACTGATAGGAGGAGGAGGAGGGAGAGAGAGAGGGGGAAGAGGGAGAAGAGAGGAGGATAGAGAAATAGACAGGGAATAGGAAGAGAAGAGGAGAAGGGAGGACGAGGGAGAAGAGAAAAGAGGAAAGAAAGGGAATGTGTCTT
Source organism: Oncorhynchus clarkii lewisi (assembly GCF_045791955.1). NCBI lineage: Eukaryota > Metazoa > Chordata > Actinopteri > Salmoniformes > Salmonidae > Oncorhynchus > Oncorhynchus clarkii. The sequence continues at coordinate 39,335,369 of NC_092152.1, forward strand.
CTTCTCTCTGGTGAGAGAATGGTGTTGATGGTCTCCTTGATTGAATTGTCCTCGTTTTGATGTGTATAGGAACACACGCGCGCGCGTGGTCCCCTCGGTTTTGCCTCTGAGTGATTGAGGAGCTAGTTAAATGGGAATGGCACTGCGGGCTAGTTCTTTTACCCTCCCTCTGCCATCCTAGACTTTTCCCGCACATTCTATTCCCTCTCATTTTGCAGACACCAGCAATCAAATATGCACAAATGTGGACACAAGCACACATTGTAGCCTAATTGCACAGAGCCTGAAATATACGCATTACGTATATGCAAATGTGCATGTGCGCGTGCACACACACACACACACACACACACACACACACACACAGAAAAACAAGCGGGCTCCAATTTCTTTGTGTTTATCAGTTGACTCCAAACAGGATTAAGCCGCCAGTAGAATAACATTCCAACATGTTGTGTTAAACTTGTTGATGAAATGTGCAGGCGAACTGGAGAAGGATTTAGTGTTTGGAAAACACCATGGCTGTGTTAGTGTGCACTGAGTTATGGCTCTGTTTTTAAACGTTTTTAAAGTTTTTAAAAGTCATTATTAGTGTTTATTCCCAATGACGTATTTGGCGAAATAAAGGTTAAATATGTTTTGAAAGTTATAACTCTAGAGTGTGTGTGTGTGTGTGTGTGTCGTAGAATGTGTGTGTGCGTCTTAGAAATGGACGGTCTCCCATTCACAAACCACCTCCTGAGATGCTTCCAAGCGCTGTGTTTACATTCTGCATTCTTTCAGACTCTCTTATTCAAAAACCAGAGCTCTGCGAATGACCGACCGCAAGAGACTCCTCCAAAACTCCCCCCCAGCTCCCCCTTCTTTCCTCTCGGCCGAATAGGTCTCTTTCCTCCCCCCCCCCTTCCCCTCTGGCAAGGGAGAGTGGCCCCAGAATGCCAGATGTATTGCAGAGTGAGGCACAGCAATGTAAACACACAGCCCTGCCATGACAGTCACGGTGGTCCACCCTCCCTTCCTCCTCCTCTTTCCTCTCCCCCCTCCCACTCCTTCCCCTCCCTCCCAGTGCTGGCGGACAGAGGGGCGGGATAGGGGGAGGTCCGGAGATGGAGAATAGTAGCGGCAGTGTGTTTGTGTTTTGGCTCCAGGGCCAGCGGTACAGGGACTTGGGACTTGGGTCGAAGTTTGAAACTGGCAGGCGATTGAGCTGTGTGTGTGTCTGCGAATATTATGGCAATATTCTTTGATTTTCCTACCACGCGCTCCCGTGTTCTGTCGACAAACTCCGTACACACATCCTCTCCCAGAAACAACCGCCCACAAACACAACTTCCCTCAAGGTCCTCTGAGATGCTACTGTTCCGTGGGACAATTACATTGTGACAAATCCCCACCTTGGCAGAAGCCCATCCCAGCAGTTAGTGTGAGGAGGTGGAACACCTGTGACCTAGTGGGGAACTGTCCCCTCCCCTGGCCTAGCTTGTACTGCAGGCTGCTGTACTGTGGGGTCCACTGGAATGTGTGATTGTGGGATACCTGGAATCAGGAGTCCATCTTACCAGGAAATGACAGAGAGATGGCTGGCTCAGATTGGCTGCTCCCAGTCATGTCGTGGTCTGTTATGGTTGGGCTCTGGGCCAATCATACGGCAGGACGGACGGACAGGAAGACAGGCACACACACACACACACACACACAGAGAGATAGACAGACAAAGTGCTGGGATATGCTGTTGGAATAAGAACATACGAAACAACATGTCATGTTGCCATGTGTATTAGTACTACAAGGTGTGCTTATCAACTTTATTATGTACTTATTACATCTATGTCACAGGCTGTTAATCATGACACAAGGATGCACTATTTATGAAAGCACGGTTCGATTGAGCTGAATTGTAGTCGTGTGTTTTGCAGTGGGTTGTGTTTTCTTTTACATGAGCTCCAGAATCTCTGTCTATTTCTAGTGATCAGGCTGTTTTCACACGTCCAGAATCCCTGTCTATTTCTAGTGATCAGGCTGTTTTCACACGTCCAGAATCTCTGTCTATTTCTAGTGATCAGGCTGTTTTCACACGTCCAGAATCTCTGTCTATTTCTAGTGATCAGGCTGTTTTCACACGTCCAGAATCTCTGTCTATTTCTAGTGATCAGGCTGTTTTCACACGTCCAGAATCTCTGTCTATTTCTAGTGATCAGGCTGTTTTCACACGTCCAGAATCTCTGTCTATTTCTAGTGATCAGGCTGTTTTCACACGTCCAGAATCTCTGTCTATTTCTAGTGATCAGGCTGTTTTCACACGTCCAGAATCTCTGTCTATTTCTAGTGATCAGGCTGTTTTCACACGTCCAGAATCTCTGTCTATTTCTAGTGATCAGGCTGTTTTCACACGTCCAGAATCTCTGTCTATTTCTAGTGATCAGGCTGTTTTCACACGTCCAGAATCTCTGTCTATTTCTAGTGATCAGGCTGTTTTCACACGTCCAGAATCTCTGTCTATTTCTAGTGATCAGGCTGTTTTCACACGTCCAGAATCTCTGTCTATTTCTAGTGATCAGGCTGTTTTCACACGTCCAGAATCTCTGTCTATTTCTAGTGATCAGGCTGTTTTCACACGTCCAGAATCTCTGTCTATTTCTAGTGATCAGGCTGTTTTCACACGTCCAGAATCTCTGTCTATTTCTAGTGATCAGGCTGTTTTCACACGTCCAGAATCTCTGTCTATTTCTAGTGATCAGGCTGTTTTCACACGTCCAGAATCTCTGTCTATTTCTAGTGATCAGGCTGTTTTCACACGTCCAGAATCTCTGTCTATTTCTATCAGGCTGTTTTCACACGTCCAGAATCTCTGTCTATTTCTAGTGATCAGGCTGTTTTCACACGTCCAGAATCTCTGTCTATTTCTATCAGGCTGTTTTCACACGTCCAGAATCTCTGTCTATTTCTAGTGATCAGGCTGTTTTCACACGTCCAGAATCTCTGTCTATTTCTAGTGATCAGGCTGTTTTCACACGTCCAGAATCTCTGTCTATTTCTAGTGATCAGGCTGTTTTCACACGTCCAGAATCTCTGTCTATTTCTAGTGATCAGGCTGTTTTCACACGTCCAGAATCTCTGTCTATTTCTAGTGATCAGGCTGTTTTCACACGTCCAGAATCTCTGTCTATTTCTAGTGATCAGGCTGTTTTCACACGTCCAGAATCTCTGTCTATTTCTAGTGATCAGGCTGTTTTCACACGTCCAGAATCTCTGTCTATTTCTAGTGATCAGGCTGTTTTCACACGTCCAGAATCTCTGTCTATTTCTAGTGATCAGGCTGTTTTCACACGTCCAGAATCTCTGTCTATTTCTAGTGATCAGGCTGTTTTCACACGTCCAGAATCTCTGTCTATTTCTAGTGATCAGGCTGTTTTCACACGTCCAGAATCTCTGTCTATTTCTAGTGATCAGGCTGTTTTCACACGTCCAGAATCTCTGTCTATTTCTAGTGATCAGGCTGTTTTCACACGTCCAGAATCTCTGTCTATTTCTAGTGATCAGGCTGTTTTCACACGTCCAGAATCTCTGTCTATTTCTAGTGATCAGGCTGTTTTCACACGTCCAGAATCTCTGTCTATTTCTAGTGATCAGGCTGTTTTCACACGTCCAGAATCTCTGTCTATTTCTAGTGATCAGGCTGTTTTCACACGTCCAGAATCTCTGTCTATTTCTAGTGATCAGGCTGTTTTCACACGTCCAGAATCTCCTGTCTATTTCTAGTGATCAGGCGGTTTTCACACGTCCAGAATCTCTGTCTATTTCTCGTGATCAGGCTGTTTTCACACGTCCAGAATCTCTGTCTATTTCTAGTGATCAGGCTGTTTTCACACGTCCAGAATCTCTGTCTATTTCTAGTGATCAGGCTGTTTTCACACGTCCAGAATCTCTGTCTATTTCTAGTGATCAGGCTGTTTTCACACGTCCAGAATCTCTGTCTATTTCTAGTGATCAGGCTGTTTTCACACGTCCAGAATCTCTGTCTATTTCTAGTGATCAGGCTGTTTTCACACGTCCAGAATCTCTGTCTATTTCTAGTGATCAGGCTGTTTTCACACGTCCAGAATCTCTGTCTATTTCTAGTGATCAGGCTGTTTTCACACGTCCAGAATCTCTGTCTATTTCTAGTGATCAGGCTGTTTTCACACGTCCAGAATCTCTGTCTATTTCTCGTGATCAGGCTGTTTTCACACGTCCAGAATCTCTGTCTATTTCTAGTGATCAGGCTGTTTTCACACGTCCAGAATCTCTGTCTATTTCTAGTGATCAGGCTGTTTTCACACGTCCAGAATCTCTGTCTATTTCTAGTGATCAGGCTGTTTTCACACGTCCAGAATCTCTGTCTATTTCTAGTGATCAGGCTGTTTTCACACGTCCAGAATCTCTGTCTATTTCTAGTGATCAGGCTGTTTTCACACGTCCAGAATCTCTGTCTATTTCTAGTGATCAGGCTGTTTTCACACGTCCAGAATCTCTGTCTATTTCTAGTGATCAGGCTGTTTTCACACGTCCAGAATCTCTGTCTATTTCTAGTGATCAGGCTGTTTTCACACGTCCAGAATCTCTGTCTATTTCTAGTGATCAGGCTGTTTTCACACGTCCAGAATCTCTGTCTATTTCTAGTGATCAGGCTGTTTTCACACGTCCAGAATCTCTGTCTATTTCTAGTGATCAGGCTGTTTTCACACGTCCAGAATCTCTGTCTATTTCTAGTGATCAGGCTGTTTTCACACGTCCAGAATCTCTGTCTATTTCTAGTGATCAGTGATCAGGTCTATTTCTAGTGATCAGGCTGTTTTCACACGTCCAGAATCTCTGTCTATTTCTAGTGATCAGGCTGTTTTCACACGTCCAGAATCTCTGTCTATTTCTAGTGATCAGGCTGTTTTCACACGTCCAGAATCTCTGTCTATTTCTAGTGATCAGGCGGTTTTCACACGATCATTTCTAGTGATCAGGCTGTTTTCACACGTCCAGAATCTCTGTCTATTTCTAGTGATCAGGCTGTTTTCACTACGTCCAGAATCTCTGTCTATTTCTAGTGATCAGGCTGTTTTCACACGTCCAGAATCTCTGTCTATTTCTAGTGATCAGGCTGTTTTCACACGTCCAGAATCTCTGTCTATTTCTAGTGATCAGGCTGTTTTCACACGTCCAGAATCTCTGTCTATTTCTAGTGATCAGGCTGTTTTCACACGTCCAGAATCTCTGTCTATTTCTAGTGATCAGGCTGTTTTCACACGTCCAGAATCTCTGTCTATTTCTAGTGATCAGGCTGTTTTCACACGTCCAGAATCTCTGTCTATTTCTAGTGATCAGGCTGTTTTCACACGTCCAGAATCTCTGTCTATTTCTAGTGATCAGGCTGTTTTCACACGTCCAGAATCTCTGTCTATTTCTAGTGATCAGGCTGTTTTCACACGTCCAGAATCTCTGTCTATTTCTAGTGATCAGGCTGTTTTCACACGTCCAGAATCTCTGTCTATTTCTAGTGATCAGGCTGTTTTCACACGTCCAGAATCTCTGTCTATTTCTAGTGATCAGGCTGTTTTCACACGTCCAGAATCTCTGTCTATTTCTAGTGATCAGGCTGTTTTCACACGTCCAGAATCTCTGTCTATTTCTAGTGATCAGGCTGTTTTCACACGTCCAGAATCTCTGTCTATTTCTAGTGATCAGGCTGTTTTCACACGTCCAGAATCTCTGTCTATTTCTAGTGATCAGGCTGTTTTCACACGTCCAGAATCTCTGTCTATTTCTAGTGATCAGGCTGTTTTCACACGTCCAGAATCTCTGTCTATTTCTAGTGATCAGGCTGTTTTCACACGTCCAGAATCTCTGTCTATTTCTAGTGATCAGGCTGTTTTCACACGTCCAGAATCTCTGTCTATTTCTAGTGATCAGGCTGTTTTCACACGTCCAGAATCTCTGTCTATTTCTAGTGATCAGGCTGTTTTCACACGTCCAGAATCTCTGTCTATTTCTAGTGATCAGGCTGTTTTCACACGTCCAGAATCTCTGTCTATTTCTAGTGATCAGGCTGTTTTCACACGTCCAGAATCTCTGTCTATTTCTAGTGATCAGGCTGTTTTCACACGTCCAGAATCTCTGTCTATTTCTAGTGATCAGGCTGTTTTCACACGTCCAGAATCTCTGTCTATTTCTAGTGATCAGGCTGTTTTCACACGTCCAGAATCTCTGTCTATTTCTAGTGATCAGGCTGTTTTCACACGTCCAGAATCTCTGTCTATTTCTAGTGATCAGGCTGTTTTCACACGTCCAGAATCTCTGTCTATTTCTAGTGATCAGGCTGTTTTCACACGTCCAGAATCTCTGTCTATTTCTAGTGATCAGGCTGTTTTCACACGTCCAGAATCTCTGTCTATTTCTAGTGATCAGGCTGTTTTCACACGTCCAGAATCTCTGTCTATTTCTAGTGATCAGGCTGTTTTCACACGTCCAGAATCTCTGTCTATTTCTGTCTATTTCTAGTGATCAGGCTGTTTTCACACGTCCAGAATCTCTGTCTATTTCTAGTGATCAGGCTGTTTTCACACGTCCAGAATCTCTGTCTATTTCTAGTGATCAGGCTGTTTTCACACGTCCAGAATCTCTGTCTATTTCTCGTGATCAGGCTGTTTTCACACGTCCAGAATCTCTGTCTATTTCTAGTGATCAGGCTGTTTTCACACGTCCAGAATCTCTGTCTATTTCTATCAGGCTGTTTTCACACGTCCAGAATCTCTGTCTATTTCTAGTGATCAGGCTGTTTTCACACGTCCAGAATCTCTGTCTATTTCTAGTGATCAGGCTGTTTTCACACGTCCAGAATCTCTGTCTATTTCTAGTGATCAGGCTGTTTTCACACGTCCAGAATCTCTGTCTATTTCTAGTGATCAGGCTGTTTTCACACGTCCAGAATCTCTGTCTATTTCTAGTGATCAGGCTGTTTTCACACGTCCAGAATCTCTGTCTATTTCTAGTGATCAGGCTGTTTTCACACGTCCAGAATCTCTGTCTATTTCTAGTGATCAGGCTGTTTTCACACGTCCAGAATCTCTGTCTATTTCTAGTGATCAGGCTGTTTTCACACGTCCAGAATCTCTGTCTATTTCTAGTGATCAGGCTGTTTTCACACGTCCAGAATCTCTGTCTATTTCTAGTGATCAGGCTGTTTTCACACGTCCAGAATCTCTGTCTATTTCTAGTGATCAGGCTGTTTTCACACGTCCAGAATCTCTGTCTATTTCTAGTGATCAGGCTGTTTTCACACGTCCAGAATCTCTGTCTATTTCTAGTGATCAGGCTGTTTTCACACGTCCAGAATCTCTGTCTATTTCTAGTGATCAGGCTGTTTTCACACGTCCAGAATCTCTGTCTATTTCTAGTGATCAGGCTGTTTTCACACGTCCAGAATCTCTGTCTATTTCTAGTGATCAGGCTGTTTTCACACGTCCAGAATCTCTGTCTATTTCTAGTGATCAGTGATCAGGCTGTTTTCACACGTCCAGAATCTCTGTCTATTTCTAGTGATCAGGCTGTTTTCACACGTCCAGAATCTCTGTCTATTTCTAGTGATCAGGCTGTTTTCACACGTCCAGAATCTCTGTCTATTTCTAGTGATCAGGCTGTTTTCACACGTCCAGAATCTCTGTCTATTTCTAGTGATCAGGCTGTTTTCACACGTCCAGAATCTCTGTCTATTTCTAGTGATCAGGCTGTTTTCACACGTCCAGAATCTCTGTCTATTTCTAGTGATCAGGCTGTTTTCACACGTCCAGAATCTCTGTCTATTTCTAGTGATCAGGCTGTTTTCACACGTCCAGAATCTCTGTCTATTTCTAGTGATCAGGCTGTTTTCACACGTCCAGAATCTCTGTCTATTTCTAGTGATCAGGCTGTTTTCACACGTCCAGAATCTCTGTCTATTTCTAGTGATCAGGCTGTTTTCACACGTCCAGAATCTCTGTCTATTTCTAGTGATCAGGCTGTTTTCACACGTCCAGAATCTCTGTCTATTTCTAGTGATCAGGCTGTTTTCACACGTCCAGAATCTCTGTCTATTTCTAGTGATCAGGCTGTTTTCACACGTCCAGAATCTCTGTCTATTTCTAGTGATCAGGCTGTTTTCACACGTCCAGAATCTCTGTCTATTTCTAGTGATCAGGCTGTTTTCACACGTCCAGAATCTCTGTCTATTTCTAGTGATCAGGCTGTTTTCACACGTCCAGAATCTCTGTCTATTTCTAGTGATCAGGCTGTTTTCACACGTCCAGAATCTCTGTCTATTTCTAGTGATCAGGCTGTTTTCACACGTCCAGAATCTCTGTCTATTTCTAGTGATCAGGCTGTTTTCACACGTCCAGAATCTCTGTCTATTTCTAGTGATCAGGCTGTTTTCACACGTCCAGAATCTCTGTCTATTTCTAGTGATCAGGCTGTTTTCACACGTCCAGAATCTCTGTCTATTTCTAGTGATCAGGCTGTTTTCACACGTCCAGAATCTCTGTCTATTTCTAGTGATCAGGCTGTTTTCACACGTCCAGAATCTCTGTCTATTTCTAGTGATCAGGCTGTTTTCACACGTCCAGAATCTCTGTCTATTTCTAGTGATCAGGCTGTTTTCACACGTCCAGAATCTCTGTCTATTTCTCGTGATCAGGCTGTTTTCACACGTCCAGAATCTCTGTCTATTTCTAGTGATCAGGCTGTTTTCACACGTCCAGAATCTCTGTCTATTTCTAGTGATCAGGCTGTTTTCACACGTCCAGAATCTCTGTCTATTTCTAGTGATCAGGCTGTTTTCACACGTCCAGAATCTCTGTCTATTTCTAGTGATCAGGCTGTTTTCACACGTCCAGAATCTCTGTCTATTTCTAGTGATCAGGCTGTTTTCACACGTCCAGAATCTCTGTCTATTTCTAGTGATCAGGCTGTTTTCACACGTCCAGAATCTCTGTCTATTTCTAGTGATCAGGCTGTTTTCACACGTCCAGAATCTCTGTCTATTTCTAGTGATCAGGCTGTTTTCACACGTCCAGAATCTCTGTCTATTTCTAGTGATCAGGCTGTTTTCACACGTCCAGAATCTCTGTCTATTTCTAGTGATCAGGCTGTTTTCACACGTCCAGAATCTCTGTCTATTTCTAGTGATCAGGCTGTTTTCACACGTCCAGAATCTCTGTCTATTTCTAGTGATCAGGCTGTTTTCACACGTCCAGAATCTCTGTCTATTTCTCGTGATCAGGCTGTTTTCACACGTCCAGAATCTCTGTCTATTTCTAGTGATCAGGCTGTTTTCACACGTCCAGAATCTCTGTCTATTTCTAGTGATCAGGCTGTTTTCACACGTCCAGAATCTCTGTCTATTTCTAGTGATCAGGCTGTTTTCACACGTCCAGAATCTCTGTCTATTTCTAGTGATCAGGCTGTTTTCACACGTCCAGAATCTCTGTCTATTTCTAGTGATCAGGCTGTTTTCACACGTCCAGAATCTCTGTCTATTTCTAGTGATCAGGCTGTTTTCACACGTCCAGAATCTCTGTCTATTTCTAGTGATCAGGCTGTTTTCACACGTCCAGAATCTCTGTCTATTTCTCGTGATCAGGCTGTTTTCACACGTCCAGAATCTCTGTCTATTTCTAGTGATCAGGCTGTTTTCACACGTCCAGAATCTCTGTCTATTTCTAGTGATCAGGCTGTTTTCACACGTCCAGAATCTCTGTCTATTTCTAGTGATCAGGCTGTTTTCACACGTCCAGAATCTCTGTCTATTTCTAGTGATCAGGCTGTTTTCACACGTCCAGAATCTCTGTCTATTTCTAGTGATCAGGCTGTTTTCACACGTCCAGAATCTCTGTCTATTTCTAGTGATCAGGCTGTTTTCACACGTCCAGAATCTCTGTCTATTTCTAGTGATCAGGCTGTTTTCACACGTCCAGAATCTCTGTCTATTTCTAGTGATCAGGCTGTTTTCACACGTCCAGAATCTCTGTCTATTTCTAGTGATCAGGCTGTTTTCACACGTCCAGAATCTCTGTCTATTTCTAGTGATCAGGCTGTTTTCACACG